>NC_137019.1:4577500-4607500 GCF_032717465.1 Coenobita brevimanus | reverse complement strand
AGGAAGGACTGGATGTACTATTATTATTGTGATGAGACGGGGTACACTGGCATGGTTTGGGCATGTGGAGAAAGTAGAGGATGACAACTGGATGCGCAGGGTGAGAGGCGGTGGCGTAGCTATGGGGGAGCTGGGGGGGCCGGGGTCCCCCAGTCAGACTCTACATCCACACCACAACGTTCCGTCACTTCCTCATTTTGTCAGTCTGTCTCTCCATGTGACTCCACATGCTCTTCTCAAATAACTCATTTCCACTGCTCTCACTCTTGACTTGTGTCCCTCCACAAGGTCCAAGCTTCACTTCCATATGTTAGTGTTAGTATCACAATACTGTCATGCAGCGACCTTTTTACTTCCATACTCATTTCCCTGTTTCTAATCACTGCTTTCAAAGAACAAGCAACCTTTCTTCTTTGCTGTACCCTTTCAAGCACTTCATCCTTTAAACTTCCATCCTTACTCATTACACTACCTAAGTACTTAAATGCACTCACATTTTCCATTTCCTCCTCATCCAGCTTCACTGTACATTCAGTGACTTCACTCCTCTCGAAGACCATAACTTTACTCTTTCCTACATTCACCTTTAGATTCCGTTTCTTACACACTCCCCCAAGCTCATCCACCAAGCCTTGCAGCTCCTCTTCGTCTTCACTTAACAACACAGTATCATCTGCAAGCAGTACAGGGAGTTTCCAAACACTGCCCTCTCATTAGGGCCGCTCCAACATCCACTGCCCTACCTTGTATCTCTTTTATAACCCCATCCATATACTGTACATACTGAACAACCATGGAGACATGACACATCCCTGTTTCAATCCAACCTTCAAACAAAAAAAAATTCACTCAGTTCACTGTCCACAGCCTTAGCACCGTCATTACTACTCTTCACGGCATTCAGCACCTTTCCATCTACTCCATATATTCTTAATACTTTCCACATTCCTTGTCTACCCACCATCTCTTATGCTTTCTCCAAATCCATGAAGGCCGCATACCACTTCTTTCCCTTCTCTAGAAACTTTTCCACTAAAGATCTAAGAATGAATATCTCATCAACACAACCTCTTCCCTTGCTAAAACCTCCCTGTCCTTCTCCAGCAAATTCCTATTATTTCTCTAACTCTGTCAGTAAGTATCCTACCATATACTAATCTTTTTACACTAAGAAGACAAATGCCCCTATGATTAACACACACTTCTTTTTCCCTTTTTCCTTTTTACAGGGGAATAATTATACCTGACTTCCAGTCCTCCATGAGGACACTTTCCTCCCAGGCCAATCTGCACATCTTCCACATCCACTCTACTACTCTCTCTCCCCTAAGCTTCATCATTTCACTACACACTTCATCAATTCCTGAGGCTTTCCCCATTTTGACTTTCTTTATTGCTTTCACAACTTCCATCCTACAGATTTCTTCCTCTCTTCTCATATCCCTCCTCCCAGCCATTCCCCAGCTACTTGACTCGAATTATTTTCATTCTGTATGTTCCACAATTCTTTAATATATTCTCTCCATCTGCTCACTTGTTCTCCCTTCTCCACTAGCAATCTACTGTTTTTATCTTTCACTTCCCGACTAACTTCTTTATCATCCTGTCTAACTCTCTTACCTCCTTCAGGAACATTTTCTTACAGTCCCTCCATCTTACACTCATATTCCTTCCAAATCTGCTTTTACAAATTATAATAAATTTTGAGAGTGGTCAATCCTGCTGACCACTTGGCATCTAGGGCACTAAGCATTTGGAATACAGGCAATTCATTTCTTACTGAAAGTGATAAAGAATAATTGTAATAAACTCTCTACATAGAGAACCAACCTACAGCTCATAAGGACGAAGATCCATAGCGTAAATCCCCCTCAATAAATAAAAGTGATTTTGTGACCTATGCTCCTGGTGGTCGGCTGGCTGTACTAACGACCACCGAAAGGCTATTTAGGCCCCACATTAAGCGTTTGGAAACTTCCTGTTCTGTTGTTTGCAGATGATACGACCGGTATATTGATAAATGACGACGAAGGGGGACTGCAAGGCTTAGTGAATGAGTTCGGGAGAGTAAGAAACGGAATCTAAAGGTGAATGTAGGAAAGAGTCAAGTTGTGGTCTTCGAAAGAAATGAAGTCACTTGAATGCATAGTGAGGTTGGATGGTGAGGAAATGGAAAATGTGAGTGCATTTAAGTACTTGGGTAGTGTGATGAGTAAGGATGGAAGTTTAGAGGATGAAGTGCTTGAAAGGGTACAACAAGGAAGAAAGGTTGCTGGTTCCTTGAAAGCAGTGATAAGACATTGGGAAGTGAACATGAAAGTAAAAAGTCACTGCATGATAGTACTGTAATACCAACTCTAATAAGTGGAGGCTGGACCTTGTTGGAAGGACACAAGTCAAGAGTGAGAGCAGTGGAAATGAGTTATTTGAGAGGAGCATATGATGTTATATGGAGAGGCATTGTCAAATGAGGACGTGAATGAGCGTTGTGGTATGGATGTGGATGTGATAGGTGGCGTTAAGAGAAATATAGTGAGGTGGTTTGGCCATGATGGAGAGCGAGAGTGACGAGAAGAGTGTATGTGAGTGAGGTGGAAGGGGGGACAGGGAGGGAAGGCCAAGGATAAGATAGAGGGAAGGAGTGGAGAAGTATATGAGAGAAGGGGGGTGAGAGCTGGGTGCATTGAAATGGCGGGGGGGCAGGGCGACATGGAGGCGATTTGTTTGTAGCCTCCCCTTACGGGATTTAGGCGTCTGGCAATAGATAGATAGATCGTATAGTGAGTGGATGAGAAACAAGGGGGGTGGAAGAAGTTGAGGGACAGAAGAGAGAGTTATATGTATAAAGGAAAAGAGAAGAGAGAGTTATATGTATAAAGGAAAAGAGAGGTGAAAAGATTAGTGAGAGAGAGAGACTAACGAGGAGTGTATGCGAGTGCGATGAAGGGAAAGAGGGAGGAGAAGACCGAGGATGAGATGGAGGGATGAAGTGGAAAGGTATATGAGTGAGGAGTGTGTGAGCTGGGGGGAGGGCGACATGGAGGCGATTTGTTTGTGGCCACCCCTTAAGGCTTATGGGATTAAAGGGTCTTGTTATAGACAGCCTAGAAGGATGGAATTTATCAAAATTCAAAAATGGTTTTCTCATAAAGCACTGGGAACTTCTTCTACATCCATATGAGCAACATATACTATAATTCATCATAAGACTCAAAGTAATCTGCCACATATTTCACATAAAGTTGTACAACAAAACGGAATGAGTCTTACCGTTGATGTGTATCAGCTGTAGAATCAAAATAAAAACATGACGCGTCAAACTACTCCGTTTTCTCTGAAGGATATACTGCACACAAAGTGTTGAGAATCAAAAGGGGTAACGTAAACAGAGACTCATTAATAGGCCCGGCTGCTGGAGATCCTGCTGCATCCAACAAACCTACTACTGGAACAATTAAACGCATCAAGTTCGATGGTACTTATGATGGTGATGATGATACTATAATAGTGCCTCACGCTCCCCAACAAGGGAGCATGCTGAACTTGCGGTCACCGATCCCAAAATTCCGGTGTCGTATGCACGGAGTGACGGTAACTTCCTGCATAAGTAACTCCGTGCATACGACACCGGTATTCTTTATCCCCCCCCCCCCGGAAATATGGAATATTTAATATCAGCACCGATGTCAAAACTGAATGTTGATTATCAGAGGTTGATAATCTTAAAAAAAACATCAGTATCGAATCACTAGACCATATATGATCAAATAAAATGCGTGGAAAAGAACTCAACGTGACAGTTTTAGGCCCATCTCTAAGAAACCATTTCCTTATTTAACCTAGTCGTTTTACCTATGGAATGTTACAGAGTCCCGTCGATCCCTATGCGTATACCGGTACCCAAAAGCAGAACAAGCAGGCATGTTGAATGGTTACACAAAAAATAATGAAGAGTTCCACTCTCACCTGACG
Source organism: Coenobita brevimanus (assembly GCF_032717465.1). Taxonomy (NCBI): domain Eukaryota; kingdom Metazoa; phylum Arthropoda; class Malacostraca; order Decapoda; family Coenobitidae; genus Coenobita; species Coenobita brevimanus. The sequence goes on along the minus strand of NC_137019.1, from coordinate 4,603,528 downwards.
TTTGTTTTGAGTCAAAGGGGGGCGGGGGCTGCAGCGCGCTGGCTTCAAGTCAAGTGACCTCATGCCGACTCCTTTATTGTACCTCCATGGTCTCTTCCACGTCTAGGTCCCTCGTTCATTTGTTTTTCCATATTAGCAGACGATTTCCACAGAAAGTCAACCCTGATAGAGAGCATGAGTTTCATCAAATATTATCATTAATTATAACTTAACAAAAACATATACTGCTGTATTTATTCAGTAATAGTATGTCAACTATTCCGCTACTTCCTTATGGCATATAGTACTGATGTATGCAAGGATGGATTTGCACAGCAAAAGAACGCGAACGCTGCCAAGCGAGTAGTCACGAACGTTTGCGTTTATGACCGTTTATGTTCCTGCAAGCATTCGTTCTTGTTCTGGGACATGTGGTACAGGCTTCGGTATTCCCACCACAGTCACTTACATATCATGATGTTAAGGGAAGAAAGGTATTTGCATGTGCTGGGATTATTCTCCTCCATGGGCTCTTGGCAGAAAGCATGATGTACTGACACCCATTCGAACATTCACACAAGCTCCTTCAGCTTCGATTATGCTTGTCAGATCACCCGCCCATGCTGTACCAGAAAACATCACTGATGTCGTCTGCCTTCAGGAAACCAAACACGCAAAGGACGACGCACTACACATTCCTGGCTACCAGCAATTTATTATCGTTAGCTTCAAGAGATTGTGTAGTGGGCACACCTATACCAGACATAGGGGTCTCATCACCTACGTCAAGAATATAATACGGACCACGCTAAGCACCACCTTCTTTCTCGGTGATGATAGCTAGTCAGACACCAGTGTACTGTATGCATTGATGTGTGTGTGTGTGTGTGTGTGTGTGTGTGTGTGTGTGTGTGTGTGTGTGTGTGTGTGTGTGTGTGTGTGTGTGTGTGTAGTACACCATCTACCCTCATCAGGGACGTACTGGACCACATTCAGTTGAGGAGGGAGCAGAAAGAAATGAACCCGAATTCCTCCCCGTGCCCCTTCTCTCTCTGAAATACTTGTATACTTATCCCAAATTTCCTTTTGGCGAGTTCAGGAGTGTTAGATCTTTCTTTCATATCGTTATCAAAGCTCTATGTCGATTACTGCAACAATCTACATGCGAGTCTGTCCCTTCATACGTCGTAGGCCAATGAAATATCGTCTGCAGAGTGATGCCAGGATGGTTACTGCATCACTAAACACTGGTAGGAATAATTTTGTCTAGCTTTTAACATGTATTCAACCACCTTTACTATAAACTGCATTTGAGAGTTTGCAATGTCACTGATGAATATCTATTTCTATCTATCTATTACTGAAAGGTCTCTAAATGCTATAAAAATCTGAGACTATTTTGAAGCTGTGCTAGGAAAGGCATTTAGTGCTGTAGCTCTCAGTGCACACAAAATATCTTGTCACTCTCATCAAACGTGCTTCTAGTTAAGTTCACTGACAATTTTATTCAGACTTGGCAGCATGTCCTGATGGGGTGGTGCTCTTTTGACGTTTGCATTTGGAGAGATTCACACATTTCACCAGTGAGTGCTATGGTTCGCCAAGACATATATCTTCTTGGTGTCCTTGCCTCTTTGACGGTATATCGTGTGTCTTTTACCTATTCTTTAATTTTTTTCTGCACTCATTTGTGACGCAGTCCACACGAGTTCAAAACTGGTCCTGACTGGGAACTACAAAGGGGGAACTATGGTCTTGCTTGGGATCTAAAAAGGGGGAACTTTGGTCTTGCTTGGGAACTAAAAAGGGGCAACTAAAAACAATGCCACACATTTAACTGCTTGATTTTAAAACATTTCTAAATATATTTTTTCTTTTATTTCTGCTTGTGTGTAAACCGAATTTTTCGAGTAGAGTATTTCTGCCCGAATTCTGCCTCCCCCCTCTCCCCTCGCAAATGCAGCCATGACTCGTTATTATAAAAACATTTTTTTTTTTACTGCGCCTTTGGTTCCTTCTTCCTTGCATAAAAAAAAAAAAAGAATACCATAATCATCATCATCATCTGTATCTTACCATTATCACCACCACAATATAACACAAACCACTCCACAGCTAACATAACCAGTATCATCATTCTCAAATTATTAGTATCGTCCTCACCACAACCTCAGGCATCGCCATTGTTATATGTTCCATCATCATCACTTTTCATAATATCTTCCACTATCCCTATGATTAACACAACTGTCTCTATCACCACACACACACACACACACACACACACACACACACACACACACACACACACACACACACACAAAGAAAACAGCATCATCAGTAACCATAGCAACTACTGTCACCGACCACCTCTCACACCACATCTGCCTCATTTACCACCACCACAACTACCACCACAGCTACCAATATTACAGCAGCATCTACCACTATTAGCACCACCAGTGCCACAATTACTGTCATTGTAAATAATCTTTTTACCAACATCCACCACTGTTACCATCAACACTACCACAATTACTACCTCCACCTCACCTACCACACTTACTGCTACCACAACTATCCCTTTCACCACCATATCTACCACTCTTACAACCACAACAACAACCACTATCATCGCAGTACAATATTTTCACCACCACAACTACCACTATTAACAAAAGATACAACTTAGTAATTACCACAACTACCACAGCCTTTCATATCCTCATCACAGCTATAATTACCACAACTTCCTCAACAACAACCACTTCCACACAACCACCATCACTACTACAATCACAATCACTACCAGAATCAACACAATCACCTTTTCAGTCCTTCCAACTACCATCACAACTACCACAACCACAAAAAGAAAAAAAAAAACCCCTACCACACCTACCAGTCCTTTTACTTACTAAAACTACCAGTCACTCCACTAGCTCCATCCACTTTTCCACCATCGTAAGTACTTGCATAACTACCATTACTACCACAGTCACCATCATCACAACTCCACCATCACCATCACAAACATTTTTCCCCTATCATACCTCTTCCCCAACCAAACTCCATCCCCCTGCCATCACCAGCCACTCCTACAACCACATCCACAACCATCACCAGCAGCACCACTACAACAACCACACAAACATTGCAACAGTAATCACCACTACCAACCGCTACAACAACCACTTTCACTACCAAAGCCAACCACAACACCAACCATCACCACCAATAATAACCATTCAACCACTACTACCACAATCAAGTACTAGTATAGCGAACATCACCACCATCACAAGTCCACAGTCCTTTCCCCCACCTACCACTACAACAACTATTTCCACAACTACCACCACCATCACCACCACAAACCACAACAACCACCATTATCACCACCTACCACTACCACCACAATAACCACAACCACCAATATCATAACTTTCATCACCACCACCATCACCACCTCTACATATCCGACTACAAGAACAATCACAAACCACTTCCACCGCAACTACCACAATCACCACAGCCTCCTTGCTTTCTATCCATCTCCTCTCATTTTCATTTGCCCACAGAATTAAATATAGTCACAGTATTCTCTCTAACAGCATCGAGAGGACCAATGGGTATGTTGCTGTTATTTTCCTTTGTCCTCCTTTCCTCTACCACAATACTTTCCACACCACCCATCACAGCCACCACCACAACCACCAACACCATCACTGCCACCACAACCACCATCACCACCACCACAACCACCATCACCATCACCACAACCACCATCACCGCCACAACAATCACCATCACAACCACAACCAAAACTACCACAACTACCACCACAACCAAGACTACCACAACTACCACCACAACCAAGACTACCACAACTACCACCACAACCAAGACTACCACAACTACCACCACCACCACCACAACTACCACCACAACCAAGACTACCACAACTACCACCACAACCAAGACTACCACAACTACCACCACAACCAAGACTACCACAACTACCACCACAACCAAGACTACCACAACTACCACCACAACCAAGACTACCACAACTACCACCACAACCAAGACTACCACAACTACCACCACAACCAAGACTACCACAACTACCACCACAACCAAGACTACCACAACTACCACCACCACCACCACAACTACCACAACTACCAGTATCAGCAGCAGGGGCCGGGCGGACTCGCTGAACCAGACATCAAAGGCATGACAATTTGGAATGCTAAGTGGGAGAGGAGAGTGAACGAGGGAAGCAAGAGAGAACAGTCGATAACAAAGAGAGAGAGAGAGAGAGAGAGAGAGAGAGAGAGAGAGAGACTGAGCTAAGGAGAGGAATGATACGACGGGAGAAAATGGGACAGAACGAAGGAAAAATAAGGGACGGAAGGAAGGAAAAAAAAAAAGAGCAGGGAGAGGAAAACGAGGAGGGAGGGGAAAAAAAGAGGAAGGAGAGTAAAAAGGAGGAAGGAGGGGAAAAAGGAGGAGTGAGGAGAAAAAGAGGAGGGAGGGAGAAGACCGGACTGAAAGAGGAAGGAAGAGAGAAGAAGCGCTAACAAAGGAGAGGAAGGAAAAGAAAATGAAGGAAAGAAGGAAAGAGGGGGAGGAAACAAGGTTGAGAGAGAGAGAGAGAGAGAGAGAGTAGGGAATGACGAACACACGATAACAAAGAGAGCAGGGAGAGGGAGAGATTAAGAGGGAAGAGAAGGGAGGAAAGAGGAGAAAAAGACTAGAGAGAGAGAGAGAGAGAGAGATGGAAAAAGGAAGAAAAAAGTGAAGAAAGAAAGGAGATAAATAAAGAGAGGAGACAAAATGGGAAACTGAAAAGAGAAACGAAGGAACAGACGTGAGAAAGAAGAGGAAAAAGGAAAGATGACATGAAAATGAAAAACCGAGAAGAGAGAAAAGAATAGAGGAAGAAAGAAAAGAATAGAGGAAGAAAGAATCGAGAGAAAGATGGGGGGAAAAGAAGGAACAACATTCACACCATAAAACGGAGAAAAAGATATAAAATGAGACTGAAAGGGCAAAAACAATGAGTGATGAAAAGAACAGCAAATACAAAAAGAAAACGAGGAAAAAGAGAGAGATAAAGTATCTGGGAATGAAAAGCTTCGATATCAAGGGAATGACAATAACCAAATTTCGGAGAGAGAGAGAGAGAGAGAGAGAGAGAGAGAGAGAGAGAGAGAGAGGCTATAACAGAAAAAGGGGACTCATCATAGAAAACGAGGTTGAAGGCGAAAGGGGGTGGCAAAGCAAAACACGTTAACAAAGGAAAGATGAAGATAATGACAACAGGAGAGCAACTGGAAAGGGAAAACTACTTGAAGGAGACAGGAGAAGATAGGAAAGACAGCTGGAGGGAGAAAAAGCGGAGGAAATGAGAAAGAGAGAGAGGAGAGAGCGAGAGAGAGAGAGAGAGACGGGGTGCGCAACATCGATCAAACAGGGAGCGAATGAAGGGATAGGGAAGAGCCGAGGATAAAGGCAAGGGGGGCAGGGGATGAGGAGGGGAGGGGAGGGGAGAGAGAGAGAGAGAGAGAGAGAGAGAGAGAGAATGGCAATGAAGCTAAAGAGAGGAAGACGGGAAGGGAAAATTAAGAGAGAAAGAGTGGGAATGAGAGAGAACAAGATAAACACGATGCGAGAAAATGGTACACAGAATAATATATTGACAGGATGAGAGAGAGAGAGAGAGAGAGAGAGAGAGAGAATGACTGAATAGCATGAGATGACAAGCAGGTTGAGATAAAACAAAATTAAAGAGACTGAGAGAGTGAGTGGGTGAGAGCAAGAGAGAGATTAAAGGTTAAGAAGTACACCAGTGAGTGGCCAGTGAAGATTAAAGCGAGAGTGAGAGAGCAGAAAGAGATAGCAGAGTGGCAGAGATGAAACAGAATGAGAGTGAGATAGTGAGAGAGAGCAAAGGTTAAGGGCTATATCAGTGAGTGGAAAATTAAAGTGAGTGAGAGCGAGTGTGGCTGCGTGGAGATGAAGGTGAGAGAGAGTGAGCGAGTGAGAGTGAGCGAGGGAAACAGGGGGAGTCCAACACTTCAAAGACGACTGCAAATTGCGCTCGTGTGTGTGTGTGTGTGTGTGTGTGTGTGTGTGTGTGTGTGTGTGTGTGTGTGTGTGTGTGTGTATGTATGTATGTATGTATGTATGTATGTGTGTGTGTGTGTATGTATGTATGTATGTGTCGCCCTCCCTCAGTAAACAGGATTAAAAAGTTCAGAATCAATATTTGGCATCCTTCGTTATAGCACCACCATCACCACCATTACCATCACCACTAGCATCATCACCACCACCACCTTCACCATTACCATCACCACCTTCATCATCATCATCAACTTCATCATCACCATCAGCACGATCTACTTCACCACCACCACCACCACCACCACCTTCATCACCGTCACCACCACCAACTTCATCCTCATCATCACCACCATCTTTATCACTACTACCTTCACCCCGATCACTATTACTAGCACCACTACCATCAACATGACCACTTGTCACCATCACCACCACCACCATCACCATCACCGCTACTCATCATCATCATCATCATCGCCATCATCACAATCACTTTCGTATCTCCACCCTCATCACTACAATCCTCATCACCACCGCCATCCATGTCACTGGTATGATCACCATCACTGTAATCAAGATCTCCACCATCATGACCACCAATGTCATCATCATCATCATCATCATCATCAGCGATATCACTAGTACCATCACCCTTACTACTACCACCATCGTTAGACCATGATACCTTACTTCATCACTGGCACCACTACTATCACCACCACCACCATCTCCATAAGTCACCACAACGCCTCCCACCAACATTACTATCATCACCACAACTGCCATCACACAACCATCATCTACACAACACCTACCACCGTCATCATCATCACAGCTACTACCACCATCATTACCATCATCACCACAACTACATGGCCTACCACTATCATCATCACCACAACCAAAACCAGTCATTACCACAGTATCACTACCACCACTATCACCACAACCACTACTACCATCACCATCACCATAACCATTACCATTATCATTACAATCGCTATCATCACTATCACATCACGTATCGCCTACATCATCATCATCATCACCACCAAAACCACTATAATACCAACACTATCATCAAAATAACCACAACTAATACCACTATTACCAACATCATCACCACTACCACTACCACAATCACTACCATCATCATTATCATCACCATCACCACACGCACTACCATCATCATTATCACCACAACAACAGCCATCATCACTACCATCACCACCAGCACCACCACTTTCACTAGTACATCATCATCACTACAATCACTCTCACCAACAGTACCATCACCATCAGTACGAAAATCATTACTGGTACCATTAACACCACCATCAACACCATTAACGCCATCACCACCACCACCATCACCACCATTAATGCCATCACAACCACCACCATCATGTCGCTTGAAGGCATAATGAGCATCAACAACTTACACTCTTACCCACGAGTATACACCGGTACATATTATTCTCCACACAACCACACTTCCCCACACACCCACACATTCTCACATACCTACTCTTTTCCCCAGATCCCGATTCTCTTCCCTCCCTCCCCAACTCACTCTTCCCATGCAGCGCCCACATACCCCACACACACATACTCTTCCCCCACACATACTCTTCTCCCCTACATATTCTTCTCCTACACACACTCTTCTACCCCTTGCCCCTCACACACACACACACACACACACACACACACACACACACACACACACACACACACACACACACACACACACACACACACTTCCCTCTGGCTTCATTAGGGGACAGTAGAGACCTTATTGTACTGATTATGCAGACAACCACTGACCAGAGCGTGATAACATGGCATGAATTAACCCTCTTACCATGATGAAGCCTCATTTTAGTTTGATGCTACCTCCAAGGGATCAACAGAACTTTGTGGCTCTATTCCAAACACAGTGATATGGGGCTGCCATTAAAGCAAAGATAATACTAGGTCAAAAATAGAATAATGAATGTCAGGAGCCAAGCGAAAGGTTAAAAAAAAATGATATTAATCTATCCTATTCGTTTATACAACAGGTTACTTTTAATCCGACGAAAATCGTGTCATAAAAGACGTTATCAAAAAGGGAGTTAATGGAGACAGCTTCTAACCCGTTCAATACATGGATAATAGCGCTGAATAACACTCTGGCATTAGCAAAAGCAGTATACAGGGTAATACTTAAACAGTGTAGTATTCCACCAGACTCTCACCTGGTGGCATCGTAACTTATGTGTTGCGGGGATGGTTCGACCTGCTGGTGTTGAACGGTGAGGCAGTGGGAGTAAGAAATATATAAATAATACAGGTTCGACACTGATATTTTTAACAATGCCGTCCCCACAACACACAAGAAATCACCCGGAGGAGGGGAAGATCGTGTACGGATTATCCTGTATTAAAGACACCAATGGGGCCAAAGGGAGACTTTTCTATCCTCTTCGATAGGAGGGGTCATTCCTAGGCAAAACATTAAAACGTCTGGAAGTAGAAGGAAAATATAAGGATCATCGTAGTGAAGGTGTTAAAAAATAAGTGGCGTCGTCACCTCGGCTCTACTGTTGCCGGACAAAGAGGGCTGGCCCAGCAACACGGCGCACAAGAATAGCCCGGCGTCGCATTTTGCAGTTTTGTAGTTTTCACGCAGAGAGAAAGTGTTCCAGGTTCCATAAAAGTCGCCTTCGACATAATCTCTTCAGAACTAATGCCTTTTTTTTTTTTTTTTACCAACTTCAGGCGGCTTTTTCGGTTTAAAGAAGACCTCATACAGCAAAGGTTAAGCCTGGCATTGTTGGACTGCCAATCTATTACCTAACCATGGCATTAAACATTTATATAGGTTTGTTCGTCCCACTATCCACGAGAGCAAAGGCTTCATTCATGTTTGCTTAACTACTTTTCTAATACCTCATCCTTACTGAATCAGTCTGTAAAGTAAGCCTACATACACTTTAACTTGTTACTTAGCTAGCTGTACCCTTGTAATCAGGATATGGCTTGCAATGTTTGAATAAGTACCATACTTTCTGCTATATGCAGAAATAAGCAGGTAAGAAAGTCTCACCCTTACCTTGAGAGAGACAGGATCCCAAAATGCCTTTAATTTCCACATAATCATATCTGTACGGTACTGTCACAATTTTTGACCACTGCCCGCAAAAATGCCAAGGTAAATATAAAGCTTTTTGTTATATGAAAATTCCTGACACACACACACACACACACACACACACACACACACACACACACACACACACACAGAGCAAAGCCCTTTTGAACCTTTTCTCTCTTTAAATTTTTTTTTCTTCAAATCGTGTTTCCCTTCCTCCTCACTCCCATCTCCCACTCCCCCCCCCCTCTCCTTTCTGCTTCCCCTCACTTCCTTTCCCTCTCCATCCTTCTGTTACTTCCTCAATCTCACCTTCTCCCCCTCTCCCTTCCCACTTTCATTTCCCTCTCTTCAGTTTTGTTTGTCCTTCTCTGTTCTCTTTCTCCCCTTATTTCTCTCTCTCTCTCTCTCTCTTTCCTTCTCCCCTGTCATTCCTCTCCCCCTCTCTCTCTCTTTCCCCCCCTTCATCTCTTCTCTTTTCCCCTCCCCTCTCCTTTCTCTCCTTCCTTTGATGTCAGAGATTATAATGGAAAGTTTGTGAGGAGAGACTTTGGCTGGCGCACGAGAAGGTGAGAGGGGGGAGCGGAGGGCAGGGTGAGGAGAAGGTGAGGGAACATGAGAGAAGTGGAGGGAAGGAGACTGACGGAACATGAGAGGTGTGGAAAAATGAGGAGGAGGAGGTACGAAAATAAGTAAGGGTTTGGGAAAGATGAGGGAAGAAAAGTGAGGGGAGGGAGATCAGGGAAAATGAGAGGTTGAAGAAAGAGGTATGAAAATAAGTAAGGAATTGGAACTGTAGGCTCCATGAATAAAAATCGTGGAGAGGGAACGAGAACATAGAACGTAACAACATAAGAATAAAGGGTACCGTAACTGCAGTAGGCCGGTTTGCCCATACTCACTAGCTACAGTGGATGGGTATGATTCAACAACATTAATAAGCAGATGTGCAGTCTCTTCCGGTGCATTCAGGGAAAACATGGAAATTGTATACTCATTCCTTAAATATGGATAGCGATTTGAACGAATCATAAGGCAGCATTACTGTCAAGGAAGAGTTTAGTAAATACACACACACACACACACACACACACACACACACACACACACACACACACACACACACACACACAGGCTGAATCTGGCGAAACGGTATAGGGCGAACTGCAAAAAATGATACCATCTTTCACTGTAGAAACAACAACAACAACAACAACAACAATAATAATAATAATAATAATAATAATAATAATGATTAAAAAAATAAGAAATCTATCCAGTCCATCAGAACTTAAAACAAACCTGTGGTTCATCAAACACATTAATATTTTCCCGTTTGAAGTGGCACTTCTGTAAATGAGTGGCATTTTAAAACTAAGTGGTCTTTTGCAAATCTCCTGAGGTCCAATAGAAAAGTCCATCATCCACGTTTATATTTTCCTGTTTAAACCGGCCCTTATGTGTATGGGTGGCCCTTTTGGAGATAAGTTCCGGGGCCCTACTGGAGAGTCTATCACCCACGCTTATGATTCACTGTGAAACCAACCCTTGTACTTGTGTGTCCTTTTCGGAAATAGGTGGCTCTTCTGCAAATGCCGCTAAATAAACGTTCATTTATATTTCCTTGTTTAAATTCTCCTTCATGTACAGTATAATGGCCATTTTGAAAATGAGTGAGTGGCTCTTTTGCAAAATGACCTGGGATTCTGCAGAAGTGTTCGTCACCCAAGCTTATGTTTTCCTGTTTGAATCGGCCCTTTCGTAAATGTGCGGCTCTTTTGCGAAGGGAACACCATGCCATACTGAAAAAATCGACATGGAAACTTTACAGGAAAAAGGAGGATATACCGGTACGGCAGTACTGGAACCTGTGATAATTCTGATCTGAGAAGGGAGTGCAGGAAGTGAGCGAGAAGTGACAAAATGATAAACAGACAGACTGATGGGGAGAGAGAGAGAGAGAGAGAGAGAGAGAGAGATTATAAGAACAACACATACAGAGGTAAAGAGGGGGGAATCAAAACTTACCTCAGCTACCTGCCCCTCACACACACACACACAAACACACACACACACACACACACACACACACACACACACACACACACACACACACAATTGTATCAGGTATCAGGTGAACCTTTGTCTGTCCTAGTGTGTGTGTGTGTGTGTGTGTGTGTGTGTGTGTGTGTGTGTGTGTGAAAAGCAGGGTAAGGCAAGGCGAGGTGGGGTGGGGTGCGTGTGGATATGATGGGTGGGGAGAGGGGGGACAGAGACGACAAATATAGAGCAAGAACAAACGCTGCCAGAGGGTGGATGGAGGGTATAGGTGGGAAGGTGGGCAGTATAGGTGGGTAGGTGGGTGGTCTGTAGAGTGTGTATGTGGCTAACTAGCAGGTGGGTGGGTAGGTGGGTGGTCTGGGGTATAAGTGACCTAGGTGGGCATTGAGGAGGTGGGCAGTTTTAGGTGTTAGTGGGCATTAAGTAGGTAAGTGGGTAGGTGGGTGGTCCAGGTGAGGGTGGTCTTGGTTATGGGTGTGCAGTAAAGTGTGTGAGTAGGCATTAAGTAGGTGCGTAAATAGAAGGGAGGTACGGGTGGGCAGTTTGGTAGGTGCGTAGGTGGGTGGCCAGATTGGTGTGGGTGAGGGTGAGTGGGCGGGTGGTGTAGGTGTGGGTCGGTGGGTGGATAAAGGATAGATAATATTAAACTGAAACTTCTTATCCCATTACATCTCAAACATTCATTAGCTACCTAAACTGTAGCAAGGCATTAATATACAGAGGCACACAGCAGATTTAAATGTCTATATCCACAGGTGATTTCTTCATGTGAATCAAATCGACATAAACTTCCTCTGACGTTGATTAAACTAATGTTCTTTCAGTGTCAACAGATAAGAACAGGATCTTTCTCTTCGGCGACTGTAAAATTTCAACGGTGCAGGCAGTTCTGACAGCAGATAACGATTAGATGTTTACACGGGCCTTAAGCAAAACGTTTGGATATTCCCTAACACCGGGACCATAAATAACTTCAGATTATTTTGCCCTTCTCTCGACTTACTAACACTGAGCAAAGGTTGTGTATCTGGCCATAATCTGGGGTAACAGAGAAGTGTCACACTTTGGTGACAGAGGAAACTGTAAACAAAGGTAACTCTCTCTCTCTCTCTCTCTCTCTCTCTCTCTCTGCTGCATCACCTAGCTTACACCTGTAGTATAGCCGCATAATTTATGCTAGGGTCGTGTTGTCCCGTCTCCATATCCACCTTTATCTAGTCAAGTGTGTGTGTGTGTGTGTGTGTGTGTGTGTGTGTGTGTGTGTGTGTGTGTGTGTGTGTGTGTGTGTGTGTGTGTGTGTGTGTGCTGGCAGTGTGTACGCTGGGTTTTATTTAGGGTGAACAGTCTGTGTGTGTGGATGCTCTAGGTTTTTCTCATCTAACCGCGTCATTTTAATTTGTGCTTTCTACCGCTAGACGTTTTTATCTGCATCTAGGGAAACGTTCTGTGGCAAACGGATTATATTCACTTCCACGTAACTTTTTCACAACAAACTGTCTGACGATAGCAAGAATGAAGTATCAGACGTCATCGTATGGAAGGGGTTAACAGTTACATTAACCCAATAACGCTTATTTTCCTTGGCGCCAAAGGATTTTATTTTAATTAAGAAACATCTCTCATCTGATGGGGTTATAATCAATTTCTATCAATCCCTTCAATCCAATGACGTATTTTTTCCCTACGTAAAGACGACTGCATTCAACCTAGGAAATATTTCTTGCACTGGAGGGAGTAATGATGACAATATCTAACCCCTCCTATTCGAAAGTCTCCTCTAAGCTGAATAAAATCGTCCGGAGATAGCAAGTGAATAATAAATAATGCCATCGAAGTGAAAGGGTTAATAATATTTCAATATAACGATGATTTATATATACTTTGATCTGGCTGCCAAGCTAATGAACCCAGTGTAATTAATCAGTAATAAATGTAATCCCGGTATTATAAATGTTCGGTGTAATTAATAGCATGCATGTTTCACCTCGATAATTAGTCAGGGGGCTTTGATGACACCCTTTAATTAACTTGTAGGGAGGAGGAGGATCATCGGGGAATTACGGTCAACGGGGAATTATGGTCGATGGGCAACTATGGTCAATGGGGAAGTATGGTCAAAGGGGAATTATGATCAATGGGGAATTATGATCCATAGGAAATTATGGTCACTGGGCAATTATGGTCACTAGGCAATTATGGTCAGTGGCAAATTACGGTCAAAGGGGAAATAAGGTCAATGTGCAATTACGGTCAAAGAGGAATTACGGGCACTGGGTAATTAAAACTGAAAATGTGGAGGAAGTAAATTAGGCCGACAACCTAGAAAGTTCGAGTTCGATTCTATGGCCGCACAAGAGGGCAAAATTTTCATACCTCTGCCTGTTCGTACCTAGAACTGAAGCAGAAACCTGGAATGTAAACTCAACGGTTGTATGTCGTAGTCTGGAGAAAGACTAACATTTACTAACTATCGTATTTCGTGAGTGTGTGTACTAGACTCAGAAACACATAACTAAATGAATTAAGAATAATGGCTCCCTTGAAAACCCCGAGGTTCACACTTGCCGACGACGCTTGGGTGGTGGGTACTCCCAGGCTTGAGGGAGACAGTTATGCAATATATAGGAAAACTTAAATATCATGAAAACCATGTGTTTTAGAGAGAAACTAGGGCCGCCAGTCCCAGATGGAACTGAATTATCAGTTTTCAACCTCCTCTACACATGCCTAAAGGTTAAACAACAACGTCTCAAAATGTCAAAACTTACCAACTTTACGACAGACCATGAGTCCTGCGGTACGATGCTATAGGCTGGCATGTGGTGCAGGAGGCAGGGCTGGGTGACGCAGGACCCTCAGTAACACAATAGCTCTGCAACTCGGTGACACTGACGTTTCTAGGCCCGACCCCTGGAACATCAGGCAAAAATTAAACGTCTGCCTGAATGGTCCTCGTGCAGCCAACAAACATCAATCCAAACTTCTTTGTTTTTTTTTTTGTTTTTTTCAATCAAAGCTAATTTTCATCCGTAAACTCTTGGTGTAAAATTAAAGCTACATGATTAAACCAAATGTATCCTTTTGGCTGAAAAGTACCGCCCTCAAAAAAGTTGGGCCACTCCAATACATCCGTTACTCCGCATAAAAATCCTAATAAACATTTATTTATACCACAGTTACTGTGTTCTCGATCCAACTGCAACAGTGCCGTACCTTCCGAATGTATGTCAACATGAATTTATGCCTTATGGCTGCTGCATTCACTACGGCATACTCGTGTGTGGCCTATATATATATATATATATATATATATATATATATATATATATATATATATATATATATATATATATATATATATATATATAAAACAGTATCAGGATTTTACTGCATTACACACATCACATACTGAGTCATATTCTCTTTAGTTTAAAAAGTTCACTATTATAATTATGCAACTCTTCGTGAGTTATTTAACTTTGTGTGTTACACCTTGATGCTTTCTTCTCTGTCACTGAAATATTCCTACTGTCGACTCTGTTTGCATAAATAACATACAAAAAAAAAAAAAAACGTGAAATATCCAAAATTATGGGAAGAAACAGTAGGGCCTCCACGCCCATTACAATACAGCCCCTTTGCGTCAACTATAGAACACAACACGCTCCCTTGAGTCAACTGCAAAAATAACACGTCCCCTCTGAGTCAAGGAAAGAATAATAAGACGGCCACTTTGAGTCAACTAAAAAACACATTGCACTGCCCTTTTGACTCAACTAAAAATCATATAGAACAAGGCCCCTTTGAGTCAACTGAAAAAACATATAGAACACGGCCCTTAAGAGTCAACAAAAGAACATAACACGACCCTTTTGAGTCAACTAAAAACGGAGATACTATAATATTACGAACTTTTAACCACAGATTATGAGATATTATGCATTCCTTAGACTAAATCCATAAGCTGAACCTTGCTGCACCATTCCATAAGGTCCATAATCCCTCACTCCATTCCTTATACGATGTTAAGGCCCGCGCAAAACGGCACAGGCGATCACGGGCCTAAAATCCAGGGTCCGTTGGGGCTAGAATGGATTAAGTTACAACGCTTCATTAGTTTAGATTTTCATTAGTGTAATTTTTTCAGACAGAGAAGGATGATCACTGCGTGTCTGACTGTGTGGAGCTGATTTTTTTACGACATTCATAAAACACAATCATTTTGAAAAGGTAGAGAGATTATTAATGCTGTTTATTGCACTACTGCACGATAACGAAAGTAAACACAATCATCATTAAGTTGGAGAATGAAGGAGTAAGTATTTAAACACGTCGACCAAACACCAACACAGTCAGACATTTTACTTGAAAAGTCATTCGGTTGAGATGAAATACATATAAGGAGGAGAAAGAAAATATGAGAAATAGAAAAGCGAGACAAGAAAAATCAGCCAAGGTACAGGTAGGGTAACATCACCCTCGCTCGACGTGTTGAGCGAGATTGCAACTGAACAATAGTAGGACACGAGCAAATGAATACATCGACAGGAGGTCGCCAAACAAACGAATGGAAATTACTACTATAACTGAACCTCTCACTTCCAATAAGTGGACAAATATTTGAAAAATGCTGAAAAGGCAATGGAACTCTCGTAAGACTGGTAAACCGTACAAGTATAAAGGAATGAACTGTATGAGAACGTTACATACGTGAAAAAGTAGACAGTGCCATAGGCTAGTGGTATTGGTCCCTTTGCAAATCACTCAACCAGTCCTCGCCCTTCAAGCTCATGGTGGTTCCTCTCAATGAAGCTTTTTTTTTTTTTTTTTTTTTTTTTTTTTTTGTGAGGGGGGGGACTTCTAAGAATGATCCAGTATGAAACCTTTTGGTACCATTACTTCAAAGTTTCCTCTGCGATGTTATAAAACTGGTTTGAAATTCCACTAGACTACCCATGAACCCATTATAGACTGTGACTACTTAATAATTATACATTTCCCTACTACTTAAGCAATACTGGGCCGTTATTAGCATGACGAGCATGATGGTGTAGTTGATATCAAGCTGTCTTAGCAATGGATGACGCATGTAAGAATATCGAGCTAAATGGCCAAACATTCTGTTCCGTCTATTGCAGACAAGGTGAGTACAACATATGCTTGAATTTACTGCTAGCCTCTACCCACGTTCTCCCTGTGCGTCATACACCACAACCAGCTAATAGACGCATGAGTGATGTCTAGAATCCGTCTTTGTAGTGTCGTAGTGATAAGGAAACCTCATCGCCCAGCACTTGTGTTCCAAGCAGCTTTGTACTTCCTACGGTACTGGAGGGAGACATAAATCTACTGCACCTGCGACTTCCCTCCTCTACTTCCTACCCACAGTGAGATAAGACAGCTGATGATGATGATGATGATGATTGACAAATGTTAACAGCGAAAATGCTGTTACATCAAAAAATATCGACAGTGTTTAGCCTACAATATCTGTTCCTTTATGGCACAGTATCAGTAAACTTATGGCCGTAAGAAACTCTACGATAAGTTGGCGTGTTATCCATAATGCGCCACACCACTTAGGCGGGCGTCATAATAAACAAAGCAGACGTGTAATCCACTCACTCCGATGACCTGTTTTTTATATTCCTGTTGCTACAGACAATTTTATTCGACTAATGATAGACCTCTAGTACTAAAGAGGTTAATGAAGCCTGCATCTAACATTCCCAGTTCGAAAAGTCTCCCCTAAGTTGAATGAAAGCCGTCTGGAGATGGCCGGAATAAAATCTTAAGTACACTGTCGAACTGAGGAGTTAAAACGAAATACTACACTCTGTTCATATAAACTTGATCTAAAATTGCCATCTCTTCATCTTGAATGTTGAGTTGTAACAACAGCTTACCAATAGAATATGATAATAGTCCAGACGAAGTATTACGGAAAAGATGCAGACTCGCAGAACAGTCGTATTTTGCCACTGAGCTGCGTACTGTAAAATAAGCTACAAAAGTATGAAAATCTGGGTCAACTTAAGGTGAAAGACCAATAGTATGATGGCGTTTATAAACACCAACAGAATCAGTAATGAAAGACATTTACTCTGATTCACCGAGAACAAGCAGTAGTTGGTACTGTTTTAAAGTTGTAAATGTCACCGTTAACCGTTACACTACTTGTGGTAAACAAAAGAATGTTATTCAGGTGAACGGTAGAAGTTTCGTCACCATATTTACAGTATCATACCCGGAAACAAGGGAGAACAACATACAAAAGAATTAAGGTGTAAATGGTTTATTAATCGCTACGAAGAGGGGCTGCGAAGCCTGATTTACCATCCAGAATACGGTCCATAAGCCTTCCATTTGGTTCCCTGTGTGCCTCTTTCTATCATGCCATCTCTGGGCTGCCCCTGTTTAGTTTTAATTTGTTACCTGTACTACGAAGGACTTCCATGTCCAACCCTTTATATTTATTTCCCTCTGCTCCAACATTCATGAGGCTAACACTTTACCCTTTCCCGAGGTACCTAACATTATCCATTGTGAGTACTGTTCAGCCTACAGGTGTGTCTTGTTAAGCTCCATGCTCTAACTGCCGCGTAATACAAACAGGTTTACGGGAGTAGCGCGTGCTGACTTCCTTCTTGTTTATCCATATTGCAGCAAAGGAAGAATACATTAATGCAAAATTCTTGTTCAGAGGCTGAGTTCACAGGTTATAATGTTGTCATTTTAAGTCTACAGTTTACATAATGTGTTTGTTAGGAATAAACCTGCTACATACACTCAGGTATAGGGAATCTGTGATTTAGTGCTATCGCCAAGTGGGGCAAGAAGGTAAGTGCATGGAAACCCGTACAATAATGTAGTGAAGAAAGAGAGAGAAAGAGAGATAGAGTGAGGTAGAAGAGAATTAAATAGATGACATACTTACATATCTGAGAGAGGAGCGCAGGCTAGGGGTGTATGGGCATGTGGTTAATGTTATAACTTAGATGACAAACGATACTGATCTGGTTAAGGGAACCAGACACAAGGCACCCCTTGCCAGATGTAGGGGCCCTTCTTGTTAGGTGCTGTGGCCTCATTTAGAGACGACCCCAACAGGAGGGCAGTACAAAATAACTGCCGCCTTGCACACATCACAGCTACTCCAGATCACAGTCAGACCCGTTAGTCCGTTACACGTAAGCCTACATTTACAATTGTTACGTTGAGTACGTATGGATGGATGCTGGCTCTGACGAAAGGTAGGATATTGCAAACTATTAATGAACTTTGAGCTAACATTTATTAACGGTATATCTTAATTATAACACACAGGCCTTTGTGAAGCTGTGTAGTGTACTCACCTTGCTCTGCATATGCCCTGAGCTTAGGGTTCGAACACAATATGTGGCAGCTATTTAAAAAGTGAGTCTTTTCATATGCTCACATAAGTTTGCAATCCGTCGGTTGTAACGATGACACATGCACACTCTAACACACACTTGTATGACCATTAAAACACTGACTTCCATTTGCATCCCTCTTCCTACGACACCTCATCCCCTACTGTAAATTCGTCTGTATGGGGAAGGGTTAATTCTGGGCATCACTTTTCTCCGAAGAGGTCCGGTCCTGAACTGGACCTAATAACTGAGACAGACACACACAGACTTTCGTATCTGGTTCCTACACTCTGTAACTTTGTGTGCACATGTTTGGACAGAACAAACTGTCGGGTGATTATCCTTTACATTTGTTATTTTCTTAATCATTTAAAAATTTCGGTGTTATGAGTTATTTAACCAGTTAGGGACCACGTTCCCAATAATGAACGGAGTTGGGCATTTCTGAAAGTTAATTAACGGAGAAACCCCATAGCCTGGACCTATGAGCTTCACAGTTGTAGTCGGGAGGCTGAGGCCAGTATGCTAAACACCTTCAGCAAAATCCCACGCGCAGCAATTCTGGGAAGTAAGGGGTACAGTTTCACTAAAAATCAGCTTATGATAGTGCGACGATCTGCTGTCACATCAACTCTCTCTCTCTCTCTCTCTCTCTCTCTCTCTCTCAAAAAAAAAAAAAAAAAAAAAAAAAAAAAAAAAAAAAAAAAAGAGCGCGTAAGACACCTGACCACCATGCATTCACTTGCTGATGATGAGATAACCATCCAACATATTACCAGGTATATGGTTTCCTGGATTACAGGAAACCATTCGACTTGTCATCAGTGTAGAGTTATAATGGCAATACTGTACGCTGAGTGAATGAATGCCTGCCTCCCCCACCTACAACAACGTCATATTATTTTATTCTTGCTACCTCTAGACGATTTTACTCAGCTTAGGGGAGATTGTTTACTCCAGAGAGGTTAGATATGGTCTTCAATGATCACTACATACAAGTGGTCACGCCCTAATCGAAATAAAGTTATCCGGTGGTAGCCTAAAGTAAATGAAAAAGACGTCCGCGCTGTGAAGAGGTTAATCCTGTTACCTCAGCAATGCTATTCAGAAATTCTGGTGGTCCGTAAATACCGCTTCACCAGATATCTTACGGCGGTGTCTTGTGCTGTGGGGACGGCTCAGTGTGTTGATATGGGCGTGGGGGTGGCAGTGGGAGAGGGAAATGAATAAATAATGCAGGTTAAACATTAATTATGCTGATTAAGCCGTCCCCGCAACACACGGAAAACTGTCTGTAAGAGGAGCGTTGTATATGGACCGAGCCTATTTTTATGTACGGTACAGTACGTACCGGTATATCTACATTCATACACCTACTAGACACTTCGCAATCAAATCAGGGTCAATATAAATATATGACAAATCATAAAAATAATAAATACATAAATAAATATGTATTAAGAGCTAACTGTATTGGTAGTTTGTTTATCTTATGAACTAATTAGGATGAATTATAGATACTATACGAGGTTATGGGGCCTTAGTGAGTTAATTAATCATATACCAACAAACAGGTGGTGTGCTTTTATGTAATCTAAATTGGTATTGGTGCTGAAGAGAGACGCCTTCACGTGGTGGCACCCATATGGCCAAGCAGATCAACGACCTGGTTATATAAACGTTCCTCAGTTACTTCACTGTCCCCCAGGTGAGGCTGGTGGACAACAGGGGAAGGGCAATTTAAAACCTGCAGTTCACTAGGTTCACGTTTCAGATAAGCCTGGGACTGTAACTACAACGACTACCACTATTACTGCTACTACGACTACTACTATTACTACTACTACTACTACTACGACTACTACTATTACTACTACAGGCTGATATTACAAACACACACAAAACAGAAGGATGCTCGTACTGAAGGGGACAACGACAAACCTAAAATACCGGTACAGACAGTGGTGGGTGGAATGCCCTGTTTCCTTGTCTATTCCCGGAGAGAAGAAGAGAGATGAAAGGGAATATTAATACCGGTAACTATGGGTATGTGAGTCACACACACACACACACACACACACACACACACACACACACACACACACACACACACACACACACACACACACACACACACAGAGCCAAGCCAGCTAGTGATGAGAGGGAGGCACTGTGCCACCTCAGACACAGTTGGGTAAACAGAGTGACGTCACAAGGGAGGGAGCCAGTACCGCCACACACACACACACACACACACACACACACACACAAACACACACACACACACAACAGGCCATGATGTAGAACATAGAATGTTTACATGCCTTGATATGACTGATAATAGATCCTAGATACATGGATACAAATCTTAAATTTACAAAGGCTGATGTCCATTACGCTTTAGACCTCGTGTTGTAGTTGGGCTATATAGAATTTTAAGACAGACTCGGCCTAAGCGTACACGCAGTAAAAGAGAGTACCGTTGCGGTAGGGCAGTGGGCGATGAATTTCATAATGAACAATCCAGCTGTATCAGTAGGGTTACTTGGTAAGCGTGAATGTGTGCGAGACGCCATACAGAACTATTGTAGAATCATGCACTTGACAAGTAATCGTTATAACAAAAGTAAATTAATTTAAATTCTTCATAAACTAGGACCTTATCAAAACGTTCGTTTGGCAAGTCTGTATCTTTCGCCCGAGTTTTTATGTATATAAATATAAACAAATAAATGAATATATATATATATATATATATATATATATATGGTATAATTTGTGGCTACTTTATACTCTCCTGAAGTGGTTAAGCCTACGGTATATTCATATCACAGATCTTTGATTAGAAATCTACATCACAGGTATCCACTGACTACGGATACCTGGACAATACAGATTTTCAGGGAGCTACGGTAGCTCGGTGATATCTCGGTCGTCTCCTGATTTGCTCCCAGAGTCAAAGTTCAAACGCAAGCTATGGCAGCCATTGTTCCTAATCCCCACACCATGGGGACGCAGTACTTAAGGCGAATAGAACTGCCTGGCGTGAGAAAAAAAAAAAAAGTCTCCAGATTGAAGGGATTAAAGTGTGTGATTGTAGTACCGGTATGTCCTGATGCCGGCATGTGTTCGTACCCTGTCGGTTCATACCGGTGACATACACCCACTGTGACATACATAAACATACCAGTAGCCAATACAACACTTACACGGCCACCATTCTCACTACACACACACACACACACACACACACACACACACACACACACACACACACACACACACACACACACACCTTAATGATTTTGTACTTGTGCCAACAAAAGGAAGGGTAAATTCTGGTCATCATTGTCCCTCCGAGAAGGCCAGTTACTGCAGTGGACCTCAAACAGACGAATACATATACAGCTTGTTACATGAGTGCCGGTACATTTAACTGAGAGTTACCGATCTTCATAACTACAGTCCATTCCTTTTAATTTGGCGGAAGACTTTCGACCTATGACTGCTTCTTTTCCATAGCTCAGAGACAGAACTGGACAATGCTACGGTTCTGTATCCTCTCCGTAATACTTCTTCGTGACTGGCATCATATTCTAGTGTTGATTTCCTGTTACTGCTCAGATATCAAGGAGTGATGATTATTTTCGCTATGCACTACACGTAAGCCTGCAACACAATATGATCACAAACCCATCGCCTATGACTGTTACCAGTCTGGGGTTAGGAGGAGTCAAAACAAGAGAAATCAGTTATGGCAAAGATGGTTTGAGCGAATAATATTCAAAGGTAAGTAATTCAGATCTAATGTATGAATATGATGCTGTGGTGTTTGCTGTGAACTTGATCTTTGCCAGATGGTTCAGCGAATATTTATGACTTTCGATGACTCGACTCAGACTGAATGTAACTAAGAACAGTTAAACGATGGCCACAAAAAGGTGGCTCATAATGTAATGTGCGGTAAGGTATTAAAGTACTGTGAAGCCGTGAAGGGGTCTTGGTACTACTGACATCAAAAGTTTGCCGCAACCTCCCTGCCGTCTGTATCGATGGAAGAAGTTGCATGAAATACGCTTATGTGCTAATAATATGACGCACAAAACAAGAGAAGGAAGAACTCTCTAACGTTTAGGAAGGACTGACAAATACGGAAGTCAAAAAATGCTGGCAAGGTACTGTCGGCGGAAATCTGCACGTGATGAGACTCTGCTGCTGCGATATAAAGATTGAAAAATGTGACTAGCAAGAAGATAACATGGTACAACGGATGAATGTGGCCTGTGCAATGAAAGCCTTGGTGTGGAACAGGAAACCGAATACGAATGGTGCACAAGAACAGCAAGAAAGTGTGAGCAGCATCAACATTAGCGTATGCGAGAGGGTGGGGAGGTATGCTCGTAAGTATGAAGGGTCTAGTGTGAGATAAACTGGACTTCTGAGGAATCTGCAGATTGCGTATAACAGTACAGTCATCGTAAGAAACAACTGTACCAAGATCTGCGAAAGACATGGAGTTAAGAAACCTTTTTATCAATTGGTAGAAGGGTTTGTGCGTTCATAGTGTGGTCAAGACGGGATTTACCCTAGGTGGTAAAAAGGGGTACCTACCGTATGATAAAATCAAATAACAGCCTTCCCAAAGGAATGCATAATGATCACATAACTACAGTACAATGACAAATGGAAACGAAAAGACGCCTTTCCAAACTGTCTCGATGATTAATGAACCGACAGGAACACAGGATCCCAAAATTAATGTCTGTATGCTTTGACCTTTGACCCAAAAACCGTTTAAACGGTCTAAATCCAAAAAAATGAAAGGAATTTCTGGGATTTTTGCCCAAGGACAACTGTACCAAATTCGAACTGAATTAGCGAAGACACGAAAGAATGGCACCAAACTAAAAACTGTTCGGAAGAAAGAAAGAAAGAAGACAGATGAAGAAAGGAACTGGGCAAACAGAACTTAGTCTACACCACTGTATGAAGATCTTAACGCTGAGCAGGCACACGATAAGGAATGCATCGTTTTTTCTTTATATACTTGGCTGGTGACGTAATGGTTCTACTTCACAGATGTTGGTAAACAACTTAATTCTGTGAGATACTTCTGTCTGGATAGTGAAACCGAGAAAATCAAAGCTATGAATGGCGAGTGAACTGCTTATATTAGTATTTGTGTTTTCCTGTTCCTGTTTTCAAATCTCCCACATCCTACTTATAATTAACTGTGGAATGATGATGATGATGATGATGATGATGCTACCTTACAGCTGACTTTCATCTGTCTCTAGGTTCTCCGGTGTGTCTATGTTTAAATCATCGGTACAGACACGCATTTTGTCAGCCATATTCCTTCCACACAACAACAACCCTTTCTTCAGCTGACGTACCACTTACCGCACCTCAGTTTGTTATGACCGCGAGTAGGGCCAAGTGAAAAAAAAAAGGTGAGCGTGTTTGTTTATAGATCTCTCTCGCCCTGACTGTCACTGAACCCCACACACAGACCTTGTTGTTTTGGCTCACGCTAAATGGCTGCCACAGATCTTCCTCTCGGTAAGTACTAAAGAAAAAGAAAGAAAGAAAGAAAGAAGCAACAGCCAATCCTTTCAGTACCACATAATACCTGTTTTGATCAGTGAATTAATGTTACTTTTTTTTCTCAACGCGACTCAGTCTGTGATACATAGTTTGTTTTCGCTCATATACCTTGTTTTGTCAAGTGTTTAACCCCTTCAGTACGATGACGTTTATTCTACTGTATTTTTGCATCATCAGACGATTTTATTCTGCTCAGGAGTCTTTTCCAACTGGGGGGATTAGATATATAACCTTCATCAGTCCCTTCACTACATGACACCTATCCTAAATTCGCTATGTAACATCTCCCCTAAACCAAATAAATAAATATAAATCATCTGGAGGTGGCAAGACTAAAATAAAAAAAATTAAAAAAAAGCCCCAAGGTATCGAGATGGTTTCTGTACGCGATATGACAAAAGCTTCCTTTGTTGTTTTTTAAATGAACAGTCGTAGAAAACAGACTACCCTCCACCATGAATTCTTCTCCTAAGCAGTTCACGTATTGAGTATAAGCAAGTAGGCTAATAAGTAAATCAGTTATTATTTCATTTTCTTCCTTCCCTTCTTACGTTCTGTTTATCCTCTCCAGAAAAATGACAGTTTACTTACTCTATTCTTGCTGCCGCCAAACGATTTAGTTCTGATGAGTCCCCAGGTAGTGTCGGGGTTAATAAAGGCTATTATCTAACCCCTTAAGTTGGGAATGTCTCTCCTAAGATGAATGAAGATGTTTGGAGACAGCATAAAAAAACAGAGCCACGAGGTTAATCTCATCATAGTAATACAGCATCCTTTCTATTCTATTCTTGTTATCTCCATGCTAGTATTTTCATGTTTAGAGAGACTTCATGACCTGGAAGAATTGGACATAGCCTTCTTTAACCTCTTCACTCCGAGCGCGAGGGGGTGCCTGGGAGTCGTTTTACAGCTAGGGCAAAATGAAGATGTCCTCGGGCTGAAGGGTTAATCATGTGCTGGTTCTTAATTGTGTTTTGACAACCAAGGCACCAGATTAAAAAAAAAAAATCGTTCTTGTGACGACGAATAAATCACATCGTTCCTTGTTACTGATATCCCCATAAAAAGAAAAAGAGGAAAGGGAGGGTAGAAACAAAGATCAAAGTACCCCCATTCACGCCTCCATCCAGACAGAAAACGGATGAAACTTTATGAAAAACGAGCGAGATGAAGTTTGCAGATCATGTTTTGACTGGGATAAGATGGCGGCCATACATCTTCCCCGAGACGGACTTCCTCCATATTTTACACTCAAGAGGTCTGCACTCTGGGCCGCGGAATGTTCACCCCTACGGAGAGAAGAAAAAATTAAAAGATGGACGGAGATATGCGTTGAGAGAATCAATCCTGTCAGCACCGTGACGTCTTTTTTTCTTCTTCCTCTTGTTCTTCATCTCCTCCTCCTCCTCCTCCCCCTCCTCCTTATTCTTCTTCTTTCTCCTGTCCTCCTCGCCCTCCATCCTTTCTCCTTCTTGCAATCTCCAAACGATTTTCTTCAGGTAAGGAGAGACTTTTCGAACCTGATGAATTACCGTATAGCTTTTGACGAAATGCTGCCGCGACCAATTTCTCTTTATTAACCACTTCGGCGTTGGAATGAGGCGCCTTCACGTAGTAACACCGATATAAATGGGTGCTGCAGCTCCCTGGTTATGAGAACATCCCTCAGCGACCTCACCATCCCCAGAAAGGAAGATGGTGAGCTGCAGGAGGAGG
>NC_137019.1:4565000-4572500 GCF_032717465.1 Coenobita brevimanus | reverse complement strand
AAACAAACCATGAATCACCAAGTAAGTTTGCGCCAGTATGATTAACTTTTATCTGTACATTACAGACATCAGTAAACTCATACTCAACAGATTCTGATTAACCTTCCTGTTCAAACCTCACCTAAAATTAGACGACTAAGCTATAATTATGTTGCTTCTTGTATAACTTCAGACAAATTACGGTACGGAGACGCTAGATTTTTTTCTTCCCCTACTCGATATATTCTAAAATATATCCACGACAATTTATCTACATTGGAAGAAGGTCCTGTTCACATACTTTGGTCGGTTTCAGGTGGAGGAACTGGTGAGCGAGGGTACGTCTTTTGTTTTACTGTCCCTCTCTTTATTCTGATAAGCATGGCCTATACCAAAGTCATACTCCAGCCTAGCTATAATAAACAGCTTCGTATTCGTATTCTTTCTCTCTCTCTCTCTCTCTCTCCCTCCTCTCTCTCTCTCTCTCTCTCTCTCTCTCTCTCTCTCTCACACACACACACACACACACACACACACACACACACACACACACACACACACACAACCGTAACCAAGTCTCCACTTACAGACTCCTCCAAAATCCTGCCCTGGTGCTGAGAAATTCTACTTAAAGGGACATACATATCGGATTACAAGACGACACTAGCAACTCCCCCCATCACCTCTCTCTCTCTCTCTCTCTCTCTCCCTCTAGTACTCGCTAATTATTATGGTTATGATGGTAGCTATACTTCTGCTTTGCATTAAGGCTTCACTTATTTAACTTTCAATAAGCATCATAAATACTTATTTTGGCAAATATGAAAGCACGTTTTTGTCGTCCCAGCATAAAAGTGGTATAAAGTATACCGTGGTACAGCTAACCGATTATTCTCCAATCTGACATTTACTAATCAAACGTTCTAGAAAAAGAAAATGCGGCTTTCTAATAACCTGTACTGTTTTTTACCCCACCTGTCAGCTTAGCCTACCCTCTTAACCTTTACGGACCTGAGTACATATTTCTCATGCCATCGTCTGACGTTAGAGAGAATAAAATGAAAATGGCATCATCGGTACATGGACGACCGACACCAACAGCAAAATTCAAAATTTGATCCTAGCATTGTATCTTTGCTATTCTCCATCATTTTCAAAGCCTCTGACGCGTTAGCAATGATATTCTTATGAAAACGTGCTCAAAATGGAACGCAGATTCAATATGGTACAGGAATTACCTAACACGACCTGATTTGTTTGTACTGATAACAAAATCAAGCTGATCAGTGCCCAATGAAATTTCTAATGGTTCTATCCTTGGTCACATATTATATGTAAACATCGGTACATGAATAAATGTTAATGGCTATTTGTACAGTCTGGTGATGACAATTTCTGTCCAGAGCTACGGTACCGGTAAAGTTAATGACCAGCATCTCTGATAGCCTGCACTGAATGTATTGGAACTCCCAGGAAGGCTCAGTATTAGTCCAACATGAGTTGCTTATGCTAAACGTAAACAAAACCAGAGTCACCGTATGTATGCTGGATCTCAACAGAACAGCTGTCACATTCCCTCCTGATACACTTGTAACAATATTCATTAATGGACATGATAATGCACCTTATAAATACGTAAAGAATCCTTTCTTACATATACACTGCCACATGCTTTTGATATTTAAATTAAAGACATGAATAAGAACATAATGGAAAACCTTACGTCAAAGAAGAATTAAATACACCCACTCAAGTCCTCGCAGTTCAGCCACCTGTGATAAGTGTAACCGAATACTGCTTAAATATTTGGGGCAAGATAGATTTTACGCAGCTGCACAGAGTACACAAACTACAGATTTTTCCGTCAAAAGTTGTTGTGAGAGGTGCAAGAAAGCATGATCATGTGATTCCCATCCTTAGAAAAGCATACGGTAATGACCTACATGTATAACTGTTATGGTGGGCATCCTTAAAATAATTACAGACTGAGTGTTGTAGCTTCCTTCTGTTAAAAAAAATACATAAAGTAAGCATCAGGCTACACAATCAACGCTTAATTCCAAAACATAGGAATGAAACGGGTTCCAAATTTCTAAGGTGTTAAGACATAAGTTTTTCCGTCTAACCAAGTGTCCGACACCAACATATACAGATGGTAAATACAGCACGAATAGCTTCCATCATCCACACTGTAAAACACTGTTCTGATAACCTGGAACTGCACATATTTCACTGAAGTTACTACATATTAACCCATTAACGCCAATGACACAGCTTTTGTATATTAACTTCTTAGAACCGTGCGACTGCGCTGTTTTCAGTTTATTATTTAAGTTACTTCCAAACGATACTATTCGGTCCAGAATAGACATTTCAAGGCGAACGAATTAATGGAAAATACAGTTCTGAATCTGATTACTTCCTTTTTCGTTTTCCAGTCATTTCTGCTCCTCTTCCATCACTACCGCTTCCTCTTACTTCTCGCATCTTTCCCTCTCCACTCCTTCTTTTTTTAACTTCTCCTCCTTTTTAGATGCGGTGGTTCTGATTCTCGTTCCTCATTCCTTCCTCTCTCACTGACTTCATTTCCATCCCTGTTTCTCTTCATGTTCTCCTCATGCCAATCCTATACATCCTTCCCTCTCCTCATTCAATGTTTTTTTTTCCTCCCTCTCCGCCAAACAATTCTCCATAACTCTTCCTTCCACCACCTTCCACCCCACACAAATTCTCCCCCCCCTCTCCCCTTCTCTTCAAATTCTCCTCTCCTCCATACCTCTCCCCCACATCATTCCCCTCTCTTCCCCGATTCCTCCCTTTCTTCCATCTAATTCCCATTCTTTCTCCCCTACCCTCTCTCTTCCTCACTCAATTTTCCTCCCCTACCTATCCCGCTTCCAATTTCACCTTCCTCTTTCCCTCTCCCTCTCAGTTCCCCTCCCTTTCTTTCTCCCTTCCTTTCTCTTTCCTCCCTGACCCACTCAAAATCCCTACACTATCCCTCTCTCCACCGTTCCTTCCCCAACCCCTCCCCTTCTCTCCATCCTCCCTTTCCTAATTCCTCTCCTCTTCCTCCCCGTCTCTCCCTCCTCCTCCTCCTCCTCCAGTGGTCGGGCTCTTCCTTATTCAATTAATCTTATCGTTAAAACCGAACACGTCTTGTACCGGTCCCACTTCATTAGCCAGCCCGGTCCAGAATCGCACCCATTTTCGCCCCTGTGGACCGTGGGTATAGGGGCGGTTTTGCAATGGTTGGTGGGCTTATCTGAGTGGCGGTTTGTCATTCTTCCTTAGTCGGTGCTCTGGTGTGTGTGTGTGTGTGTGTGTGTGTGTGTGTGTGTGTGTGTGTGTGTGTGTGTGTGTGTGTGTGTGTGTATTTTCTATATTTCCATATTTTCGTTTATTCTCTACTGCAATTTGATATTTCGATTTATCTTTCTTATTGGCCTATTGCCTTCAGAGAGAGAGAGAGAGAGAGAGAGAGAGAGGCGATGAAAAAGGACTGAAGATACTGGTATGCAAGGGAAGAAAGAGGAATGAAGGAGAGAGGAAGGAAGAAGAAGGAAGGGACGAAGAAAAATGAATGAAGGAGGGAAGAAGGAATGAAAGAAGGAAGAAAGAGGATGGAATAACGGAAGGAGGGAAGAGGAAGGAATGAAGGAAGGATGGAAGCTGAAGGAATGAAAGAAAGCGGGATGAGGAATGAAGGAAGGATGGAAAAGGAAGAATGAAGGAAAGATGGAAGAGGAAGAGATGAAGGAGGAATGAAGGTGGGAGAGAAAAGGAAAGAATGAAGGAGGGTGGAAAGAGGAAGGTAAGAAGGAGGGAGGGAGGAGGAAGAGATGAAGGAGGGAGGGAAGAGGAAGAGATGAAGGAGGGAGGGTAGAGGAAGAGATGAAGGAGGGAGGGAAGAGGAAGGAATGAGAGATGAAGGAGGGAGGGAAGAGGAAGGAATGAGAGATGAAAGAGGAAGGAATGTAGGATGGATGGTAGAGGAAAAATGAAGGAAGGATGGAAGAGGAAGAGATGAAGGAGGGAGGGAAGAGGAAGAGATGAAGGAGGGAGGGTAGAGGAAGAGATGAAGGAGGGAGGGTAGAGGAAGGAATGAGAGATGAAAGAGGAAGGAATGTAGGATGGATGGTAGAGGAAGAATGAAGGAAGGATGGAAGAGGAAGGGATGACGGACAGAGAACTGGAACAATGGATGAAGGAGGAAGGAAGTGGTAAAACTGTGAGGTAGTAGGGACGGAAGGAGAAATATAAGTGAGTTAGAGAGAGGAGGGAGGGAGGGAGGGAGGGAGAGAAGAAAGGGGAGGGGGGGAAGGAGAGTGAGAGCAAGACAGAGGATCCACTATGTCCTTATTTTTTCACCCCTCCACCCTCACCCCCATCACCCACTCCCCTATTCCCTCACCCCTAACCCCACCCATCCCAACCCATTCTACTCCCACTCCCCTCGCCCACGCCATCCTCTCTCTCTCTCTCTCTCTGCCCAACCATTTCATCTCACCCTCTTCACCCCGTCACCCCAGCCCCTCCCACCCCGCCCACGCCCCACCCTCCCTCCCCGCCCATCCCATTCACCTCATTTCACCCTGCCCCACCCATCTCACACCCTGTTACCCCTTGCATCTTGCCTCTCTCGTCATCTCCCTTTCATGCAGTTCCCACCATACTTTCCATTTTCGTACCGTACATTTCCTCATCCAACCTCTCATTTTATCACTACACGAAGAACTGCGCCAAACTGGATCTTCCCCAGTCTTCTCTCGACACTCCTATGCATACCTTATTCTAGGGAACTATGCCCGACTCCAGTACCGATCCATAAATGAGAACAGGCAGGACATACCAGTACTGATTATATATCGTACCCTTCTCTTTATGGACACAAGCACTTAGGCTACTCGTCATAAGGTTACTCTGGTCGTTACTGCTGTTCGCCATTACTGCAGACATGGCACTCAACCGACATTAATTGGGGGCGTATAAGAGGCATGGTTTATATTAACTGGTGTTTGAGAAGGGGTGCTGTTGCAGTATATGGTGAGCCGTGATGATGAGCGTACGGTGAAGCGAGGCAGAGATGTGTATTATTAAAGGGTCAGAAAAGTTGCTAGTTGCGATAAGATACTTGCTGTTAGGTGAAAGATGAAGAGATTGGGCACGTTGGACAGATCCACCATCAGTCAGGACGAGTGATTCCCTCCATGGAATTTTTCCAGTGGGGGAGTCAAAATGAAGCTAAAGTGTGGATGGATAGCATGTAATACCATAGGCTAAGCCCTACACGGGAGAAGTCTACGGATTTACTCTGTGAGGATATAATAATTTAGACCCGTAAGTGTAAGAGCTCTCAGCTCCTGTCTCTAACCATACCATACAGTACACCGAACGCAGAGACAGCACGTGAAATAACCTTAGAGGAGGACATGTACGTAGCTAGCAGCCACCACAGTGATAAGGTGGCAAAAATTGCAGTAAGCACACGCGCGCACTGTAACCACCTCTTTGTCATTGTCTATGCAACTTTTCTGGCAACAAATGTCCGATTTGATTAAATAACTACAACAATATAGGTTACGTCTGAAATAATATTTGACTGTGTTGTAACGACTCGGAAGATGCTGTAATGTTAATGAATGAAATACCATTGACCAAGACAATCACCGGCGTCAGGACAAGCAGAATCAATTTATTACTGCTTGCTGTTTTGACCAATAACGTAACAGAGTCCATATGGCGGATCAAAATCCTGACGTTTGGAGTTCAATGGCTGCAATGCCATCAATAAATATATCTTTAGTAAGTAGCCTACAACCTTCAATGCCTTCGAACTGTTTTCATCACCATAGCAGATCCACAATAGAGTGCCAATTTTTCGTCAATAAATTTCGTTTGGATGTTTCTTTAACTGCTGGGAATATCTCAATTACATGGTTAATAACACAGGCCTAAACACAATCTGTTGTTCAAAATGACCACGAAATCCTAACCGTTCTCTGGGAAATTCAAATCCAATACAAAACGTACTGTGACGGTAATTCAATTTGCAAGGACGGATGTAAAAAAGGTTGCATACCATATGGCAAAAATATGACTTGCTATACAGTACTTCTGAAATCCCTAGAGTAAATTTTCTCTGCTGCAGCATAACAAATACATCCCCCCTTTCCCCTTCAACATCTGAGTATCGGTTCTGCTTTGGCATCCACGCATTTCGCAAAATTTCCTACTGTCTCATACACAGGCGCCTGCATCCTTCATGAGATCAACAGAGAGGTTATGTGCACCTCCTGATGACCCGAGTTAGCAGCGCAGTACCCAAGGCAACAATACTCGTCACCCAGAGTCAACCACCACAACCGGTACAACCACTGTCACTCTATTCCAAGCACGAAGGTCGGTAGCACTGAATATGACTACTAACACACACATACACACACACACACACACACACACACACACACACACACACAAAGGCTACCGTGCTGCTTGTTTCTCTCACATACAGTCACATGCACAAACAATCACACACTGCAATCAGCACAAAATCTCGCATCATGTACCAGGTAAGTATACACACTCGTACAAGGAGAAACTCGCACGCAACTGTGTGTGTGTGTGTGTGTGTGTGTGTGTGTGTGTGTAAGGCAACCCATACGATATACGGTAAACAGAAAAAGAAAAAAAAACAGAACACCAAAACTCTTTCATAATGCTTCATCACGTTCATAATCATCATCATCATCAGCCCATACCAGTACAAACGACTCAGTGGCGTCAGTGGGGATCGAATCCACGTCAACACCGTCCTCCGAACATGAGGCCAGTACCAAAATGACAATGCCACAGAGTCGCCACACCTTTCTTTCTTAGACTAAACTCTCCCCTAAAAACTCCCTCCCATCAAGTAGCTATATCTACCTCGCTGCTGGTGTATGTTAGGTTACCTCTGTATATATATTACCCTATTCTAACTTGCCTGATTTATATACCACTACCAAAAAGTTTCACTTTCATCCGGTACATTGTTTTTGGTTTACTTCTTTTTCCAAGTACAACAGTCTAATACATCATCCCTCATACACGGTGCTAACAATGGTACTTTATTTTTCTAACAACATAATATATCAACACAGCCTAACAGTTCCTGCGACATTCCCTAACCTGGTACAGGTATCCTCGCTGACATATACTTCGTTGCAAGCGGCAGCAACAGTAGCTGTGGCGGCAGCGGTGGTACCAGTGCTGGTAGTGGTTGCAATCCCAGGCTCATCTGAACGTGAAACCGGCGGACCAGAGGCTGAATTAGCCCTCCTGCAGTCCACCATCCTCCTTTCAGAGGACAGGGGGCTAAGGTACCGGTACGTTTGTATAACCTGGCAGCGAAGTCAGTCGGTTGTATCGGTGTCACCGTAAGAAGTAGTCCCTCTCCAGCACATGGTTATAAGTAAAGCTAACAATTAGTCTCCTTATGAACCCTTACTACAATGTTGGATTAGAAGTTCCTAACATCAG
>NC_137019.1:4515000-4562500 GCF_032717465.1 Coenobita brevimanus | reverse complement strand
AGGAGGCACAGGGAAGGAGGGAGGGAAAGAAAGAGGAGGGCAGTGAGAGGGAAGAGGCACGTAGGGACAGAGTGGAGGGAAAGGGGGCGAGGAACGAGAAAGGGGGGAAGAGATGTGAAGTAGAATGGGAATATGGGAGGAAAAGAGAAATTATTAGAGGGAGAGGGAAAGAGGCAGAGAGAAAGAGGAGGGAAGGATAGAAACGAATGAGGGAGGAGGAACAGTATTATTGTAAGATAGGAGAGAAAAAAAAAATAAAGGAGATAGGGGAAAGGGAGAGGGAGTTGGACAAAAGGAGACAGAAGCAGAATGGAGGGACAGGAGAGAAAAGGAAGAAGGAGAAAACGGGGAAAGATAATGAAGGAGATGAGAATGGGGGAAGAAGGGACAGGAGGAGGAGAGATATAACAAGAAAGGAAAGGGGAAAGAAAGAGTAAGTAGAGGAAGAAAAAAGTAATAAGGGGAAAAGGGAAAAAGACCGAAGAAGTGAAAGCAGGAGACAGGACGAAAGAAAAGGGAAGTGACAGAAAAAACGGGAATGAGGGAGGAAGCTAAAGACGAATGAGGAGGGGGAAGAAAGGAGAAACGAGAGAGCAAAAAAGGGCGGAGAGAGAGAGAGAGAGAGAGAGAGAGAGAGAGAGAGAGAGAGAGAGAGAGAGATGGCATTTTTTCTTTGTCAGCACAATTTTCTCCTGCCACTTCTTTGCATCTTTATCCTCTCTCTCTCTCTGTCTCTCTGTCTGTCTGTCTCTGTCTCTCTGTCTCTCTCTCTCTCTCTTTCTTAAGGCAATCAATTTTTCACTTTTTTCTTAACCGTCCAACACCTCCTTCCCCTCCCCTCCCCAGCCCTATACCTCACGCTACCTTCTCAGATTTCCTCCCTCCCTCCACCCCTAACATTTCCTTTCCATCTTTCTCTCCATACCTCTTTCTCTTTTCCTCTCCATCCCTCTCTCGCCTTTCATTCCTTCTCATCAGCCTCTCCCTCCCCCTTTTCTTCCTCTCCCATTCTCTCATATCTTCCCCTCCCCTCTTCTTCCTTATCTCCATCTCTCTCTCTCTCCCTCCTCTCTCTGCATCTCAGCCTCCCTAACCAATTCCTTCCTCTCCCCCCCCCATCCCCTCTCCCTTCCCCTCCATTCCTCCTCCCTCCCTTCTGCTCAATTTCCCCTAGCGTTAAAAAATTTCAGTGAAGTTTCTGACAGCCTAGTAATCCAACTTTTTCTTTTTCTCGTAGGCTAATCAACCGTTTCTTATGGAAACTGCTATATTATTTTTATTATTATTATTATTATTATTATTATTATTATTATTATTCGTGGTATAGTAGTAGCAGTAGTTAGTGTTGCTGCTGTTAACCATATGCCTGAGGAGGCCCATCACCCGCTGGTACTGGTAGTATTATTTTATTTTAAAATTCTAACTTGGCCCAGATTTTCGACCTTTAGTAGCTTAGCTATATTTTCAAGCAGTTCAGTTTCTGAGAAAGACAATGCCACAGTTCAACACTTTTCCTTTGGCACTTCATTAAAACCTGCATCATTTTTAAGTATCACTCTATTGATACAACTCGGCAGTCAAGATGGGCAGATTGCAATTTTACGCCAGGATAAAGCAAAAAGAGTACCGTACAGTAGCATCTACAGAGTTTTAGTCATTGTTTTTGATGTTAAATATGCCGGTAAGCAACCTATAGTATATCTGGCTACTAAATTTTCCTTGGTCTGGAAAAAAAGTAATTTTTAATGTTACAGCATTGAGAAAGCATTTCTTACTGATAATAAATTATCAAAATGTTGCATTAGACAAAACAGACGAGGAAAATCTGACCAATGTTTATCAAATTATCTTGCGCAATACTCGTAACACTGATTTTTACCGGAGCTAACTTAAACTCTTGCTCACGAGACAAAAAGTGTTAATGTGTTAGTCCACGACATCAAAGGACATATTTCTTGGCTGTTTTTATCTACATGGCAGAGACTAAGGGGCACAAGTATGAGTTATGGAGGCAAAAAATGGCCATGTTATTCTAAAGCCGTCCAGTCTAACTTACGAAGAATCTTGTATTCTGTCGGCGTTTCTTGCTCGTACATAATATAAACACATGTTTTAGATTTAATCATATGGTTTGTACTTACCTTTGAAACTCTTCCGAAACTAATTCCATATTCCTGATTATTTTGGCTGCATGGTACCACAATGAATTTGGATGCATTTTTCTGGAGTAAACTACAGATCTTCATTCACTTCCTACTGCTTACATCCGTCTTTGTAATATTCCATTACTCCTCTGAGTCATCCTCATTACGTCACTAAATGAAATACAACGCTCCACGAGGGATTAGATGTGAATAAGGCTGGCCATGGGAAGATACTCGATATCACTAACACACCACTGCTTCATAGTTCACGCTGACCATTGTTTACATTTTACTGCGCCTCTTACAGCTGCTACGTGACTTTTTTCTTTCTTTTTGTGCTGTGGATGCAGATAATTATGTTTTATGCTTTTAGTTTTATATGCTTGTAAGAGAAATAAAGAAAAATGTTTTGAAGAGCAGCACTAATACATTCAATAAAATAAATGATCTCTATACAAAACGTACCTCCTGTGGATCGTACTTTTTCTCATAAATTCTTGTACACATACAGTTCCTTCATCCACAATTTACTGCAAAAGTAGTTCCCAACATTAATTATCCAGTGAGACTTGAATTTCGAAGAGAAACTAGAAAAAAGAAAACAAATCTGGTAGGGCAGTTTTTAGGGCATTGTTAAGAGGTGGGTGGCTGTAACTGTTATACGATCTTGCCACCCACTCTACCGTCCACCCGACCCGCCCGACGCCATTACCCGACCAGACACAATAAATCTTACGACAGTGGAGTGTCATAAACCAGGGTAAGGCACCGTGGCGGCAGGGGATGCGGCTGGGTAGGAAAGAAAGTACTGAGGTGACATAACACTGACTTGGAATTAAGATGGAGAAATGTCGAAGAAAGAATGACCAGTAACATACCTATTAATCCTTATAAACCGTTTGACGTACAGTAGAGAAGGATGTGACAGTGGTATCTGTTCAGTCAAATTAAGATAAGGATAGCAAGTTGGAAAACTTTCCCTCACGCACCAACCCTTGATCATGCAATACAGAAAAACAAAAACAAAACAATAAAAAAAGCCATACCGACACGCAAGAATTTGAGGTAAAACATGTAATCAATCGTAATTGGGGGAAAAAACATGAAGTGGCGTTATGATATTACTCCAGTTTCCTGCAGTGTATTTCTTGTGGTCTGTACAGAAGTAGGGTAACTGAAGAGCTACCAAATGCAGTGTTCTCTTCTCCCTGCTTTACCTGTGAGGATACTAACTTACAGGCGTATACATACCTGCTGGGGATTCAGATCTCGATACTTGTCAAACACTTTTTAAGATAACACACCACTGATATCTACAGACGGTATATTTCTGAAATTCGAGCAAGTGAATGATGCTAGTCACCAAGAAGTGCTATGGAAGGGTACAGAAAAGTAGTTTCTTTTGCCATTCACTTACGAGAAAAAAGTTGCAAAAAGAGGAAAATCGGAGTTATGTTAAGGTGGACCAGCTTTTTACAATTTTGAACGATTTAACACTGGCAACTGCAGTGATATCATGGCCACACACTATTTTTGTTTCTTGAATTAAATCCTCTCAGTATGTCTTGTTACGCGGAAGAAATCAAGTTTTTATTGATTAAATTACCGAAGTTTGGCCATCGTCTGTTTCTATGGACCAAGTCGTAGGCTACAGCTTCACATGTCACTGCTTGGGCTCTGACACCCATCGTCCATACTGAATACATGCTAAGCTATTTCATCTGGAACAGGAGCAATGGTATCTATGGGTGTGACTTTGTGACATACAGATGGGACTTGAGGATCAGTACTAAAGTTATAACTCAGACTACGCCTATTCTCAGCCCCGGCCTGGGATCCATCTAGCGTTATTTTTATCATAACTTTGCCATCTGACCAGTGCATCGCCTTCCCCAATAATAATAATAATAATATTTATTCTTAGTCTAAATATCAATATGCGAACCTTCCCCATAACCTCTGTAATGAAGTGATTTGTTCCCGAGTCTGTCACCTACCGGTACATGCTTTTCTCTGATCATACAGTCTAGTTGTATATCGTTCACATTGTAAGTATACTTTTCATTTTTGCTGCCAATGTGAAGCACTACATTTTCATTATTAAAAACCAATTTTCGCAAAATTAACCCCAGCTGAACAATGTAAGCATACTTATTTTGTGAACTTGTACTGGTGCATGGATTTTTTTGCTAACACTTTTTGTAAACGAGCTTAGATGCTGAACAAGTGACCAACAATATTGAATAATTATATATAAATCTATCTACCTACCTATCTATCTATCTATAACTATCTCTCCATCAATCTACCTACCAATCTAGCCCAACACAACCTCATTGTGCCCATGTAAAAGTGAAGGTTACCCAGCATTTCCCATTTATGACGACTCTGTTCATGATCATCCAGTAATCCAGTTAACAAATCATTCAAACACACTACTGTACTCTGCCATTTTAGTTCTTGCGTTACCTGTCGTGAGAAACTATTCCCATGTGCTCCGCGGAAATCGAGAAGGAAAATAACAAGTACATATTAAGAAGCTTGCAATGTCAGAAAAAACTCAAGATATTAGTTAAAAATGAATGAATTAAGATACTGCCAGGGTCTTTGTTGGTCAGGAAGAATGTAAACGAAGGCCGTGTTGTTAGGAAGTGAAATAGGAGAGAGAGAGAGAGAGAGAGAGAGAGAGAGAGAGAGAGAGAGAGAGAGAGAGAGAGAGAGAGAGAGAGAGAATGAAAGGTGCACATAAAGGAGAACAAAGGGAAAATATATATAGGTGAAGATAAGGGCAGGGTAGAAGGGTAGATGATGATAGGTGAGGACGGAGAGGTGGTGGAGGAGGGAGAGGGGGTGAATTAACGAGGGTAGGTGACAGGAAAGGAGGGGAGGAGAGGGGAGAGGGACGAGGGAGGTGATGGCTAAGATAGGAGGCAGTTAAAGAGGGGGAGTGACGAATGCTGATAAGAAGAGGGAATAAAGATTGCAGAGAGAGAGAGAGAGAAATAAGCCAAGAAGAAGAAAATGAAAAGATGTAATAAGGAGACACAATAGAGGGAAGAGAAAACCACAAAGGGATAATAATGAAAAAGAATGACAAGAGCAGAGAAGAAAGCAGAGCAGGGAATGAATCGAGGCTAAAAAGAAAAGAAGAATGTGAAGAAAGAAGGCCGTAGAAGAGAAGAGCAGAGGGAGGAAAGTAGGAAAGAGGAAGAGAGAGGAAGTTAAGGAGGCTAGGGGGAGAGAAAAAAAAAAAAAAGTCATAACCTGGAGGAAAATGGAAAAATGAAAAACAGGAAAGAGAAAAATATAAGGGGAAATGAGGCCAGTGGAGAGAAAGAGGAGACGAAGACAAGGCTGCAGAGAGAGAGAGAGAGAGAGAGGGGGGGGGAGGGGTAGTGACCGTCCCCCAGAGAGTGTTTATGGCCGGGTCCCTAACAAGCCAGAGGGGGGCAGATTTCAGTGGTGGCTGGGTGTGGCTGTGGATGGCTGAGTGTGGCTATGGAAGGCTGGGTGTGGCTATGGATGGCTGAGTGTGGCTATGGAAGGCTGGGTGTGGCTGTGGATGGCTGGGTGTGGCTGGATATGGTTGGGAGTGGCTGAGTATGGCTGCTGTGGAGGGATGTGCATGGCTAAGATTGACTGGATGTGACTTTGGACGCTGACATGTGGATTTCAATGGCTGAGTGTGGCTGTGGCTGGCTGGGTGCGGCTTTGGATGGCTGAATATGGCTGATGTAAGCTTCGGTATCTCTAGAAACGGGTGAAATAGCTGAACATGATTGCAGATTCATAAATTCCTAACTAATTATATGAATGAATGGCTATGGCTAAGTATGGCTGAATGATTGGGTATGGCTGACTGGGTATGTCTTTAGAAGGCTGGGTATGGCATGGTTTGGCTAAGTATGGCTGAATATGTCCGTAGATGGCTGAGTGAAGCTAGACAGGGCTGTACGTGAGATTCTTCAAATAATGTGAGCAAGTACTGTAGTACCCGAGTGGTCATATGATGCTCTCTCTCTCTCTCTCTCTCTCTCTCTCTCTCGCACACACACACACACACACACACACACACACACACACACAATGCATACTCCTTCTGCTGTTGGGTAAGGAAAATCACGAACTGATGGACCTCAGGCAAAGGACTGACCTGTGTATATCCAGAGTCGATCCTATAATGTAATTGCCTGGGTATGGCTGAGTAAAGGCAGAGCTAGAGAAGAGGGGTTATGGCTGTGGATGGGGAAATGGAATATGCTGAATATGGCTAGATATGTCTAATTAGATGGCTGAAAACGGCTGAAAATGGTTGAGTATTGCTGAAGAGTACGACTGAGAGTAGCAGATGTAGTGTGTGTGTGTGTGTGTGTGTGTGTGTGTGTTGGAGTGGCCGATTATGCCTCAGTAAATTACATTGCTCGTGTGGCTAAGTATGGCTATGAATAGGCATGACAATGATTCCCCCAAGACATATTTAGACTGGGAAATGGCTATAAATTCTATGAAATGGTTAAGTATGGCTGGGAAGGGTGGCATTTGAATTCGAATTAATAGTGATAGAATATGGCTATTGATTAATAAGCATGGCTGAATATTGGTAGGTATGGCTGAATATTGATAGGTATGGCTGAATATTGGTAGGTATGACTGAATATTAATTAGACATGACTAAATAGGGTGTTC
Organism: Coenobita brevimanus; assembly: GCF_032717465.1. Lineage (NCBI taxonomy): Eukaryota > Metazoa > Arthropoda > Malacostraca > Decapoda > Coenobitidae > Coenobita > Coenobita brevimanus. The sequence goes on along the minus strand of NC_137019.1, from coordinate 4,555,670 downwards.
CAGTCCAACCCAATAGGAGCTTCTTGAGATGCCATTTTCTCCCCTGATGGCTGACCTGAAAGTCTGTGTAGGTAGTTCTTACAGAATATAGTATATGGTTGTGCCACTGTAGTCTGTTTTACAATCATCGAAATTTTATTATATCACCTCTGAGTCAACACGAACATCACCACAAATTTCCATAATGATCCGCCCATTATTTTTTTTTCCTGTAATCCAATTTAAAAAAGGGAGAGAACGGTGAAAATATAAGCTCCTTTAAATTTAACGCTGGAGAAAAGCCAAAAAAAAAAAAAAGGAGACATGTCAATAAAACAGCTACATCATTAAAAAATATCTTTATTATTCTACACATATAAAAACGGTATATCCCGTGCATATAACCGGGGAACGTACTCTATAATAAGATTATGTACAAAATCCCTCATAGTGAAGCTACAGTATACGTATCAAGAGTATAATAAGTCTTGTCTGGTCAGTGCAGTAGAGACGGGCGTTCGTACTGGCTTAAATACCAAAAGCTTGTACGCAAATTCATTCTATATCCTTAATTACCATTCACTTAAACTATAGGAAAATACGCCATCAAAGTTCTCATTACCAGTATACGATAATTCATTACCAGTAAAATGTATTTACTTTCAAATATGATGGAGATTAGTCCTAACTTACGTTCAGTGATACCTAACAGCTTGATATAGGAACTGATGTTTCTTAACCTTTTCTTTTTTCTTCTTCATTTTCTACAACTATATGTGCACCAAATGAGATATATTTCTATTTCAATATAATTTTCCAAGACCAACTGTGCCTCATGGGCAGTAATTTCATTCCCTGGCATTCACTGGGCCACAAGCGAAGTGGACTATCACACTTGTTATGAGAATGGTCTCCCCTCCCCTACACAAACATCAGGCACTGTGTACACTTGATGATACGGTCAGTTTCCACGATGCCATCCCGGCCTATGCCTTACACCACGCCATTCCACTCACCCAGCATCCAAAACTTTAATCTGGCCAATGAACAGAGGCTGGAAACGTTTTAATAAGATGACGGCAAGGGTAATGAGTGTGGCCTTGGATCGCCACCAAATCCACTTGACGGCACCCATAGCGCATGTGTACGTATCCATCAGCTACAACAAAAGTGTGAGGCAACAGTAGCCGTGGCCTGTCATCCAGTGCACGCGCATCGGTGCCAAATAATGCATCGCCTGTGCCAGCGAGCTGACTGAGTCACACCCTAAAAAATGAACTGATTTTTTATACCAAACTCCACTCTCAGCCGTTTCAACAGCAGTGTCACACTTTCGGATTTTATTGTAGCTAAAACCATACGATTTATTAAGAGTGAGAATATTCCACCACTCACATGCTTCCATTTTAATGAAAGGCCTCTCCAATGTTAACTAAATTTGTGTGGCGACAGAAAGAATAAATAGGATGCACTCATCCTGAAAAGGTCTTCAGAGATTGTTTGTATGCAGACAGTGTGGTGGCTGCATGAGTTCCAAGGTGACTACAATACAAAGGCTTATTTTGTTGCTGGTCTGAGTCAGTGTGTGGTGTGGTAGGGATATCACTTCATGACCAGGTAGCTGTCTGCAGTGCTGGGTGCTGGGCTTAACACAAAATGTTTTCTCGTTCTACCATTTTGTTGAATCATTACCTGCGACGTGTGGGTGTCTATTAATCTGGTAATTTTCTAAAGCACTTTGTAACTTCGTGTTAATCTTTCGCAATTAACTGCCTTTATCCAAAATTCTACTGTTATTTTTCTTTTCCGGCGAATGAAGTCCAACTAACACAGCAAAGCGTCATCACTGAGACGCGTTGAGTCAACCCTTTATACTGACACTACAAGTTACACAGCGCCTCAGCGAAATTTACCGAACACAACACCGAGACCATACTAAGATAACTCCTCGGGATGTATTCTCGTTGGCTAAGGAGGCTTTCTGACTCGTCTTCTTAGTGCTTTATTAAGCATATTATACATATAATTCCCTTATATTTTAACATCGACATACTTTGCATAAACACACCCAAAATGAATATTCAGCGCGCGTTATGTAGAGATATACTGGTATGGACGACGTAGTAGTGAGCCACCTCTACTGACGAGAACACCTCCTGTACCCGTAATACATTGACGCTAACCAACACAACACAAGAAAATAACGCCACCACACACCACCAAACTTGAACTCTGTCACCACCTTGGTCAAACTAAGATATATCCATTCTCACCAACTCCAGATGACGTGATGCAGTAAACAAAAACAACGCAGTCATAAGGTTAGAAGTTGAAACTGGCCTTAACTCTTTTCCCTCATGCGACACTAGGACAATAGGGATGCATTCTCGTCATCTTAAGAGACAGGCACCTTTTCCTTAGTTTTTTTTTTTTTTACTTCTTGGCGTATGGTGCGTTAATAACCTCTCGCATACCATTTACCCAATTTACGGTAATATTACAAAGCCATAATCACATACGAGAGAGTGCCAAGGCAGCGTTGTTGTTGTGTTTTTGTTCTAACCTGACAGAGATCTCAAACCCTTTTCAACTTAGTTAATGGTCAGGTATCGTCAAACTGGAGGATAAATTTGACTAGTAACCAAGGAGATTATTTTCTACCTCACTGAAATCCATGCAACCACTACTTTGTTAATGCTGTAGCAGCCCAGTTCCGTCAGATGAAAGCAAACTGACTACAGAGCCCACAAAGCTATGGAGAATAAGAGCCAATGTAACACTATGAGGCCCGCACTGCACTGACGCTGTTACACGGCACCCTTAAGTACCCGTTATGTTGTTCCTGCACTGAGCGGCTAAGGCGGGGATGGGGTGGGATGGAGGAAGGCTTAAAATTAATGTCTATCGACTGCACGAAAGTTATTAAGGCTGACAATAAGTGGGAAACAGTTCAAGAGTCTGACCGGCCCGTGAATTGAACTCGGGCTCTTCTAATTATGAACTGGATTTGCTAACCCATGCACCACTAGTTCTCCTGGGCGTGGAGGAAGGGAGGGAGAAAGGGAGGGAGGGGGCCTGGGTAATTAATGAGGTAGAAGACAACATGAAACGACGAGAGATGAAAAAGGGAAAAAGTGAGGGACGAAAGAAAGAGAAATGAAGGAGATAAGAGAGAAGGAGAAAGGTATGGAAAGACGGGAAAGGAAACGAAAGAATGGAACAGAAGCATGATGAAGGGTCGTAAGAGAGGAAAGGAGAGGAAAGGATGAAAGGGTGAAAAAAGGAGTGGAGTGGAGGAAAAGAAGGAAGAGAACTTGAGCTGAAAGAAAGGAGTGTGTTGGGGAAAAAAGAAGTAGCACTGTTTATTATATATATATATATATATATATATATATATATATATATATATATATATATATATATATATATATATATACAACTATGAGAGACAGAACGAAGAATGGAAACCAAGAAGATGAAAAAGATGACAAGACGAAAATTAGGAAAATCCACAATATGGAAAATGTATAACAAGAGACGAAAGAATTATTAACCTTACATCTTAACCTTGACTTATAACTTACACTACTGACGTGCATTTTAACTGAGGATATTGTGTATGGGGTTGTAATGATTTGCACTGGGTAAAAAAGACTATATGGCAAAAACTGGGAGTGGCACTGTACTGGCACTGTATTTACATCACAGTTACTATCAACATCGTCATCGTAACGTGCACTGTAGTTTTCATATTGCGTCAACAATATCATTATATATATCACGATGACCGTCCTTTATCTAATATCATCACTATCATCATTATATCAATATAACATACATTTTCACCACCACTATGCTTTACCATAACATCAGTATCATATCACTTTCATTTCTACCACCATGACATTCACTGTCACCAATAACAAATGACTCATCAATCACTATTACATCCATATTACAATCACAAACAATCACTATTTTCATCACTAGCACAACAATTATCATCATCGCCAAAGAACAATCACTGTCATCTTTTATCATCACACTAATTTTCATGACACTCACTCACTATATATCACCATTACACTCACTATCTTTATATGCAGTTTACTGGTACACTTACTCACCTCACGCACCTCACTTTCACATACTTTACATCAACAAAACACCTCTGGGAGTGCCCGGCTGATGTGGCTGGTTTCTTGCGTTCCACTGGGTTCAGATGAACATGCGATTGTCACAAAAATACCAGCCAACCAACCATACATAGTATCAGTACCAACATACTCTTAATCATTATTATCATCTTCATAATCATAACATTCATCACTATTACCCACTAAAATTACCACCGTCAGCCATTACAGTTACCACAGCTACCACAAATGCCCGCTACCACAAATGCCAGTATCTCCGACAACCACCCACTACATCAGTCACGGCTAAGTCCCACCAACTACCACAATTTCCACCACCTACTGCAATCACCACCATTCCTACGCTAACAGTATACAAAGTGGCGCTCCTCTGCTAAACTGGTCATCTGCCCTCACCACACGTACAACATGTCTTCAACGTGTATGGCAGGACTGGCCTCTCGTGTCAGGACTATACAAACAGGCCACATCCATGCACACCCCATATACAACACAACTACCACTCAACCGCAACTTCCAATATTCATACGTAACAAACTCAATACAAAAAAAGTGTATTAGGAACTTTAACCTTCGTCCAGTATAGGTAGATAGAAACAGGTATATATATACTATAGACAGAAAGGCAGATCATCTAGGCACTTAGAAATGAGAGGTTAAAATAGTTTGATATAGAAACAGGTGGGAGGAGAAACTTTTTAGCTAGTGGTAGGAGAAAACAGATGAAAATATAGACTCACACACATATTAAAATTATATTAGATATAGAAAATAAGGTTGGAACAGAAGCTAATATAATCTACATCTGTAAAATTAGTGGGAAAAATCGTTAAGATAAAAGATAAAGAAAGAGGACACAATTACAGGCCTTGGGAGCCAAAAGAAATAGCTATACTCTGTTAAGATAAATAAAATGTAAACAGTAAAAGATAAGCAGGATGACACTCAATTCACTGTCACTAACAATCAGCTGGCAACCACCTGTGTGCTGCGGGGACGGCCCAGCTACATCAGAGTGTTCAGGTGCTACTTCTATCCTCCCTTCTCGAAAAACTGCTGGTTGTTAGTTTCTTATTTCGGCTTTCAGTGAAGTCTCTGGTTGACTATTTAATTCATTATAAACCTGACGACCTTCACATTACCTGGCTAGGCCATCTTCTCAACACAAGAGAGGTCGCCTGCAGAGTACCACTAGCTTTCAACTTATGCGCTATCCTGTATGGCAAGGGTACAAAATGACTGAACATTTGCATTGTTAACAGAGAATGGATAGAAACTGCGGAGGTAAAGATCTAGGAGGCAGTGAGGGAGGTAGTAAATGATGCCACTAGTGAGAGCAGAAGCACCAACACCTGCACCCCTGCGCCCCCCGCTGCGGCACTGGTATGGGTGGGCACCGCCAGCGTCAGGGTGGATGCAGGGAGAGTCGACATCACCCGCGGCGACCTGCATAAGTAGTCATAGAAGACCTGTATAAATACTGACACAGGGGAAATAGCTATAAAGGACCTTAACAAATTTTTACCGTAAGAAAGTCTCCTAGAACTGATAATTTCGATCAGTAATAACTCTGCTTGGCCATTTTTCACTTTACTCTTCATTCCTGTAATTTTTTTATTTTTTATTTTATTTTTTTTGTGACCGACTCTTGGCATAGGCTTCACTGCCTGCTTTCAAGGCCCAGTAGTCCTTCTACACACCATACACCTCTACATGACACCACTTCGGCGCTAACACCCACCGTCCATATTGAATAACCTACATGCTAGGGCTGTCTCATTCAGGACTGGTGTATTGGTATTAGCGGGGGTATTTTTACGACATGTCGGCGGTTCTTCTGGTAGATCAGTAAAGTCTGATATTTATGAAATTCAAATTCTTAAACTGTTCCCTGCCCCAGCGGGATTTGAACCTGGGTTCAATAGGACTGCAGGCCAACTCTCTACCGATTGAGCCACCACCTCCCCCGTAAAGTGTTTGAAAGTTGGTGACTCGTACCTGGGAATCCTGACTGAGGGCAGCGGAGAGAGGCGAGAGCGAGTACATATAAATCATGTTACACACAGCTGCAGCTGAAGAAAGTACATGACTATCTGGCGTTTATGCCGCCAACTATTATAGTCAAGAATAAACCAACAGAATACGTCACCTTTTTCAAGACGCAAACTTTAAGAAATTTAAGAATAATCGAACCTCCACACTCTTCTCCCCCGTCTCACTGTGGCATGGCGATATCTGCCGCAAAGGAACATCGGTTTATTTTACGGGACGACCGTACAGAAGGGGGTGGAGGTTGCTTGCCTACGGTTGATGGGTCTGCTCGGCCAGACAGACAGGAGTTACTTAAACAACAAAAACAACAACAACGAATATAGTAGGTACCTTGCTCTGATGACGCCCACGAGCCTCTCTGCCTCCACCACACACGCCTCAGCCACCAGCGGGGGCGTGGGCGTGGGTATGGGCGTCACCAGCACCAACAGATGTCCACGGAGAGTCACGTACCCACTCACACGGCACTCAGATACCTGGAGAGGGAGAGAGGAAAGAGGTATTCGGAGAGGATCCCGGCCACATCCCACGATAAATAAATCTCTAAAGCAGAAAATAATTTTGCTTAGTCATATATTTTCACTATTCTCGCTTGGTTGTGCAAGAAAGAGGGAATCTGCTGAGAATAAGAAACAGGTGAAGAGATTAGCAGGGAAAAAAAGAAGGATGCAAATTATGAACTAAGACGAGAAATTAATATAAAAGAACACCAAAAATAGAAAACTATTTTGGAAAGAGGTAAATAACGTACAAATAAAGGTGGAAAAATCGTAAAACTGTGAGGGATGAAAATGGAAACTTTTTTTTTTTTCTGACAGTCAACGGACTGACTCTGTCAGGCATATGTGAAGCACGTCTTTAAAGAAAAGTACCCCAAAATACATTTAGATGATTAGGCATTTAATGAAAGCCAGGTATCCTGGGTCTTGTGTGATGTGCAAATGAATGTGTCGCCCATTTCACTGGACATGCTCTGGATCTTTCTCCCGCTTTCGTGTTTTTTTTTTTCTTTGCCTCTGGATCCAACCTCACCTCATCCTTACACTGGGAAAAAGGTCATGATGATGAAAGGTTGCTGGTTCTTTGAAAGCAGTGATAAGAAACACGGAAGTGAGCATGGAAGTGAAAAAGTTACGACATGACAGTATTGTGATATCAACTCTAACGTATGAAAGTGAAGCTTAGACGTTGTTGGAAGGACACAAGTCAAGAGTGAGAGCAGTGGAAATGAGTTATTTAAGAGGAGCCTGTGGAGTCACATGGAGAGATAGGCTGACGAATGAGGATATAAAGGAGCGTTGTGGCGTGGATGTGGATGGGATAGGAAGCGTTATGAGGAACACACTGAGGTGGTTTGGCCATGTGGAGAGAATGGAGGGTGAAAGACTGACGAAGAGAGTGTATGTGAGTGAGGTGGAGGGGGTAAGAGGGAGGGGGAGGCCGAGGATGAGATGGAGGGATGGGGTGGAGAGGTATATGAGAGAGAGGGGTGTAAGTTGGGAGCAGGGCAGTGAAATGGCGGTGGACAGGGCGACTTGGAGGCGATTTGTTTGTGGCCACCCCAAACGGGATTGAGGCGTCTGGCAATAGATAGATAGACAGATGATGATCATGATGATGACTGCTTGTGAAGTGTCTGGCTGCTATATACGGTAAGTGAAACTGAGAGTACAAACAACCATACTTGTACACAACTTATAAAATACAGTACCTGAACTTCACGAGCGAGGGCGTCTAGTAGGGCGGTAAGGGTGAGTGGGTGGTGTGAGGGTGGGCGGTGGGCGGGCAGGGCTACAGACGCTACCTCCACAGCCCGCCCAGACCACGCCACCCGCAGTCCGCCACCACACACACGCCCACAGCACCACCCCACCTCACGCACGCCCACACACCTGCAACCATACACACAAGCAAAGATTAGTATCAGTCAATCAGCTACATCGTGTCTTGCATTTACTCTTCCTTTTATTTACTTCCTTTACATCTCATTCTCGTCTAAGGTAATGAAAAGCAAATTCAGTCGCTTGCTAACGACAGAACTTCAAATATATATGTTAGTGTTATGAATAAATAAATAAACAAATATATATATATATATAGATAGATAGATAGATAGATAGATAGATAGATAGATAGACAGATAGAATGATAGATAGATAGACAGATATACTGTATATAGATAGATAATTTTATATCATTCATATAAATCTTTACATTCTACTGTGGCCCTTGTAGCCTATATCTTATTCGCCGTCAAGCAATTTCCCTGAGAGAATGAACTCTTTTCTTGTATTAACAATACAAATAATAATCATGCCTTACTTGGCCTGATCCACAGACGGCTTGGGACAGGACACATTAGGACACCCGCTGCCCCCCACTCCCACACCCACGCCCCTGCACGCCCCCGGGTAGTCCACAGGCACTCTGTGGGCGTGGGCTTGGCACTCGGAGGCCCACGTGCGTCCGTCACGCCCACACACAGCGCCGCTTGGGGAGCAGTGCGTCTGGGAAGGGGGAGGAGAATGTTTTCGTATCATTTTTCCCTCGTCTGTTTTCTCACTTCCTATTTTTTGGTCGGTTTACATGTGTATTACTTACGGAATATTAGGAACTCTCTCTACCCACCTCCTCTGTCTGCTGTCGCTGTGTGTGTGTGTGTGTGTGTGTGTGTGTGTGTGTGTGTGTGTGTGTGTGTGTGTGTGTGTGTGTGTGTGTGTGTGTGTGTAAACATTCAGTGTCAACATGGCCCACTGTCCACCAGAATACAAATAAACACCTACCCCCCCCACACACACATACACACACACTCATTAGCTCTTAATTTTATACAGCCACACAATGACATTATCTCTTACTCCCTCAGTTTATACTCTAAAAAAACAAACATTTCCATAAAGTGCCTAAACACACACACACACACACACACACACACACACACACACACACACACACACACACACACACAGCAAGGCCAAGTGAGAGTATTATTAATGGCACAGTCAGCAAAAAAGTATCTCAACAACCTAAGCATCCTACTGAGGGAAAAGAACAAACGAAACATTCTGAACATTGCTCCCTGAGGCTGGAGATTTCATGAGATCGTTGTGTTTTCAGCTGCAAATGCCATAAGGACGCAATTACTGAGATTTACGTCGCAACCAGGCACATCCACAAATCCGAAATGAAAGAAGCCTTAGTGGGAAACCTACACCATGTCCACTGCCATTACCTTTTGTTTCATCGTCTGTGCTCTGTATCTGTCTTACTTACCTACACCACGTCACTGTCCGCCATTAGTAGCTTTTGTTTCGCCTGTATTTGTCTTATCCTCCAAATCTACACCATTAACACTTCCTTCTGGTTAACTATTTGTGCCTAGTGTCTGTTCCGACCCTCTGAAAACCCTCCTGTGACTTATCTCTTAAGCAGAAACTTACATCATACATTGCCCACTACCATCCTTGTGTTTCAGCGTCTGTGTCTTGTATCTGTCCCACCCTCCTTCTCGTCGACTTTTGTTTTTTCACCTTTCAGTGACTGTTTTGAAATCCATCGTGACCAGTTGTTCGGATACATTTTTGTCTGTGTTAGTGAGTAAAGTGTCGGGTGGTGAAGAAGCCTATGTGGTCATTTTTATACCCTCACCATTCTTACCTCCATCGTCATCATCATCATCATCATTATTCGCTGTATCAAGATCGTCATCAGTACCACAGTTTTTACCCTCACCACCACCATCACCACCGTCATCATCTTCATCATCAGTAGCAGTAGAAAAACTTGTATTATGATCACAATCTATATAACTGCTACCATCATCAATCACCACCACCATCATTATCATCACCATCATGATCCAACGACACCAATAACATCGTGCCTATCATCGGTTCCATCACCACTACCATCATCATCTTCCTTCCTCATGACCTCCACCAAAATCTGAACTACCACTATCACTACAAGAACATCACGTCACCATAACTACATAGTCAGTACAGTACCTTTAAGTACTGGCTATGGTGACGGTGAAAAATGTTGTGGTGATAGTGTACCAGTAATGGGGGGAAAAGCGTAATGATCTGCCAGTGGACCTTAAAGAGCAGTGTCTCCTCATATGAATTTAAATGGTGGTGTCGAAATTAAAACAACCATAATTCGTCCCCGCGGTGAAAGGTTTAAAAAATATATCAAATCTAAAAACTATTTCTCTCCAACAACTGGGATATTTTGGTTCCTCGAGATCCTGTGATAATGCAGCCCTCTGCTTTATGATGGTGGTCACGTGGTGGGGCTGGATGGGAGGGGGGTGATGATGAAGGTAGGTGTTGTGGTGGTGCTGGATTGGGTGGGGGGGAGTGATGATGAAGGAAGGTGTTGTGGTCGTGGTGGTGATAACTGTGGTGGGTAGCGGTTGTAGCTATGCTGATGGTGATGGTGATAGCTGTGGTGGTGATGGTGATAGCTGTGGTGGTGATGGTGATAGCTGTAGTGGTGATGGTGATAGCTGTGGTGGTGGTGGTGTAGCTGTGGTGGTGGTGATGGTGATAGCTGTGGTGGTGGTGATAGTGATAGCTGTGGTGGTGGTGGTGTAGCTGTGGTGGTGGTGATGGATAACTGTGGTGGTGGTGGTGTAGCTGTGGTGGTGATGGTGATTGCTGTGGTGGTGGTGGTGGTGGTGGTGGTGGGGATAACTGTAGTAGAGACGAAATCTGTGGTGGTGGTGGTGATGGTGATAGCTGTGGTGGTGTAGCAGGATAAAGATCACTATCCACACACTTCTTCATCACTGTGTAAACAAACATCTCTCTCTCTCTCTCTCTCTCTCTCTCTCTCTCTCTCTCTCTTGACAGGCAAATAATAAGAAGCAATGGAAGTAGAGAACACACAGGGGAAGGCAAAGAGGGATGGAAAGGAGATGAAAGGAAGGAAGGAAGGAAGTAAATAAGGAAGGGAGGAAAGAAGGATGGAAGGAAGGAAGGATGGAAGGAAGGAAGGAAACAAAGAAGGAAGGAAGGAAGTAAATAAGGAACGAAGGAAGGAAAGAAGGATGGAATGAAGGAAGGCAGTAAATAAGGAACGAAGGAAGGATATAATGAATGCATGAATGAATGAATGAATGAATGAATGAAGGAAGGAAGGAAGGTGTGAAATAAAGGAAACTGCAACTGAAGAAACGAAGAGAAGTAAGAAGAGAATGAGGAGAAGTGTGAAAATAATGACTGATAAACTGACAGGGCAAGAAGGAAGGAAGGAGGGAAGGAAATCAGGAGAAAGAGATACACAAACAACTTGAGAGAGAGAGAGAGAGAGAGAGAGAGAGAGAGAGAGAGAGAGAGAGAGAGAGAGAGAGCCGTATCCCCACTGGCTCAAGAGGTACCCCAGCACTTCTTCCTTACTAGTACCTCTGAGTTGGGTATGTAAATTTCTTCAGCCCGAGGATCTCTCGTAATCTATTTTTGCTCCTACTAGACGTAAAAGAAAAAGAAAACCTATATAGAGTGCAGGGGGGGAGGCGTGATTCCTGGCAAAATTGTCCCTTATTGGAACTAAGAAACAAAAACAAAGAAAAAGACTATTTATTTCACTTGTTTAAATCACTGGAGAACAATAATACTGCCAAGCGCAAATGCAGTATGTTATTACTTGCATATACTTTGCTAAAAAATACTGCTCTTATCATTAGTCTGTCTAAAATGGGGAGACGTACGCCCCCCACGTCCCCCCCCTAAATCCATGCCTGGAGTAAGCGCTATATATGAACACCTTAAAGATATGCTCTACATTTAAGTTACAGACGACCACTTAAATATAAATAAACAAACAAAAGAGCACATACTCATTAAATAAACATTTTAAAAATACACATGCCGGCTACAAACAACAACGTAAAAATTTAATAAATAAATGAATAAACGCGCGCGCACGCGCACACACACACACACACACACACACACACACACACACACACACACACACACACACACACACACACACACACACACACACACACACACACACACACACACATTAAATGAACACCTTAAAAATACATAATCAGGCTACAGACGACCACATAAAAATACATAAATAAACAGCACACACACACACACACACACACACACACACTTACCCTGCACTTTCCGAGGTAGTCCAGTGTGTCCCCCGCCCTGACCAGGCTACAGAGGGAGGGGTATTGGCGCCCCCCTCTCGCACACGCCGCCCCCACCCCATCACCACGGCACTCACCACTCACTGACACTGTTGGAAAGGGAGGGGACGAGGAAAGGAGGGGGGATATAGAGGGGGAGGAGACAGAAAAAGAAGGGGAGAATGGGGAGGAGACAGAAAAAGAAGGGGAGAATGGGGAGGACAAGATAGAAAAAGTCAGGAGATGGAATAAACAGGGGGGTAGGGTACAGAAATGGAAATAGGGAAAGAAAGAGAGAGAAAATGGGACGAGGGTGAGAGGTAATGCATAATTGGAGATGGAAAATGTGTGTGAGAAGGAGAAATGGTGGAAAATGGGAGAGAGAAAAAATGGGGTATTATTGAAAAATGACGTGAAGATAGAAAACAGGGGAAAGTGGAGCATGGGGAGAGGGAGGAGGTGGAATATGGGTGAGAAAGGAGATAGAATATGAGGAAGAGAGGGAAATGGAGAAAGATGGAAAGTAAGAGGTGGATGGAAAAAAGGGATGAGAAAAACGAGGGGGAGAGGATGGAAAATGGGAGGAGAATGAAATATGGGTAGTTGGGAGGCGGAAAGTGTGGGAGGTGGACGAGATGGATGACGGAGTTGTTGGAAAATGAGGGGCAGATGAGTGGGAAATGAAGTGGAGACAAGGGAAAAGCAAATTGGAGGATATACAAGAAAGAGACAGGAGTGGAGAGGGTTAAGGTGGGAAGAGATGGAGGAACAATTGGAGGGGAGGTAAAAGATGGAAGAAATAATAACATAAAAGGAGAAAAAATGAAGAAGGAAAGGGAAAGAGTGGACGGAGGGAATGGTAAAGGGTAGGGAAAGAGAGGTGGGGAAGGGTAGGAAGATGGAGAGGTGGGACGAGGAGGCGGGGGGGGGGGAGACGGAAGGGAGATAAAGGGTAGGGTGAAAGAGGAAGCAGGTGAGAGAGTACACATTAATATGATAAAAAAAATAGGTCACAAAAAACTGTATGCATAATATCAACAAAAATGTGTATCATCATCATCAATATTCCACTTCCCACTAATAAACGGGATAGGCTGGACAACTGACAGGATAAGGAAAGCACAAAATTACACGAACTACCATCAGAGTTCCCACTCAATTATCTTTCAAGCATTCGAAATTCTTGGTTCTTCCTAAGAGACAAACCATTCTTTTTTTTCCCCCTAGTAACCTTTTCAGCAGGATGTCACCCTTTCTAGTCTTGCCAACATTTGACGATTTTGTTTTGTTTAGGAGAGATTTTCTGGTGGTGAGGAGTTACATAGCATTCATTATTCTGCCCATTAACAGACGTCTCCCACAAGCTGAATATAAATGTAAGGAGGAATCAAGAATAGGCTAGATATAGGTGTTACTATGCTGATGGGGTTAAATGCGCTTACTTCTCCCCCCTCCCTCCCCCCCCTCTCTCTCTCTCTCTCTCTCTCTCTCACACACACACACACACACACACACACATACACACAGATCCCTGCGACTTACCACAGATGTGTTGCGGGCATGGAGTAGTGGGTGGTGTGAGGCAGGTGGAGGGGTGAGGCACACACACCTGTCCTCTGCCACACCTTACACCCTCACACGCATCCCGCCTCCCACACTCGCCCTCAGCCCACTCTCCACTCTTCAAACCAGCACACCTGTAAACACACCACAGTTTACAGTACATGTTAATATGCTAAACACACACACACTTACACACACCATAAAACAGGTGAGAAAATGTGAACAATATAACAAAGACAAGCACAGATCATAAAAAAAAAAGAAAAAAAAAAAAAAACAACACTAGAATCAATATATGGAAAACGTATCAGCACAATACGGGCATCATACAAAAAATACAGGTACAATGTCCAGCAGATTCTCAGACCCGGGAAGTTTTCCATAATTATTTTAAGATACTTATGATATAAAAAATTAATACGCTATATAAACAAACTTCTAACGTAAAATATAAAACTACTTTCATTCAGAGTCAAGCATTTCTAATTTATTACACAACAGCGTCATCAACCTATTACTGAGCACATAGCCTACACTCAGCTCTACATTTAATATAAACTACACCTAATGAAACTTGAACAAAGCTAACCTATAGTAATCCCTTCTAACAAAAAAATCTAACGCAACTAATCCTATCCAGACTTACCAACCTACCCTTGCACAAGCTCTCATTGGTAAATCTAATTAATTAAGCTATCAAAATATATGTAAGCTGTCTTGAGTCATTTGCTCATCCCTTTCCAACGTTCCCTAACACCTCTTCCCTTGCGATTTAGGCTGTATTTGACACTTTAGTTCCTCGCCGTATGTTATTCACACCTTTATTATGAACAAAGTTTGCATAAATATCACAGACATTATTATCAACACAGGCTTCTATGACTCCTCTGAATAACAGTCTGGTGTTAAGTGGAATAAAATACACATGTTGCCCCAGGTATGTGAGGGTAAATGGTGATAATATTAACACTGCGGGTACTACGGCTTACTCTCAGATGACTACAGTTGTTTGGCGTTGGCTAGAATAAAATACAAGACGCCATCATGAGAGGGATAACGTGCCGTACTATGACACACACTAATCAAGAGGTGCTAGCGAGCCATCTGCGGTAAAGCCGACCTTGGTACAGACCCATCCACACACCCACACACCTTGCCAGGCACTCTGAGGGGAAGGAACGTCCGTTGAGGGCACACACGGGCATCCAGTGGTCCACACACCCACACGGCAGCCCACCAGCCCCGCCCACACCCACACCACCGCCAGGCACCTCCCAAGGTCCGCCCACGCCTCCCAGCTCACTGTTTCGGGGGGCGACCTTCGTCAGGTAGGATTTTGACACTACACTGGCTGCTAGACCTGTGAAAGGAAAGGAGAAAATAGGATATTCATCAATAAGTGTCTAAGAGTAAATTTTCACACCTAATAAATTCACGCACACACGCACACACACACACACACACACACACACACACACACACACACACACACACACACACACACACACACACCAGACTGTAAGACACAGGTTCACTTCAGATACATGCACACCATAACAGCATCAGCCCCATTATCAAGAGAATTATCACTGTCATCATATACGGCAATCATATCATCATTCTATTCAGACCAATAAAGCCTTCTAATTCTAGGCTCCACCTCGAAGACCGTATCATTTACAAGAAGCTGAAAAGGGTATGCATTCTTTGTCAAGTGCATTATCTGGCAAATTTCATTAACTCATTTCTATTATTAGTTAGTTCTTTTCCCTCTTCAACTTCCACACCTCACTTTTTCACCTGCAGACTCACCATTTCATGTAAATATAAAAGAGCAAACGCACAACCACCAAATTATTATAAACTGGTTGAAGCAATGTATATACTAAAGAAGGGTATCAAAAAGACAATAAAATATAACCATAAATACATGAAAAATTACGAAATGAAGAAGAACAAAGTGATAAGAAAAATAAAATGAGAAGCAAAACAATTACAAGTGAAAGAAAACCTACACCTTGTGGCCCGTCCGATGAAGTGATCTCACCTGGGCGTGTGTGTGTGGCGTAGGACAGGTGTGTGGCGGGGCAGGTGTGAGGGAGACAGGTGATCTCCCCAGCATGACACACACACACGTCACACCCAACCATCATCTCAGTGTCGTGTTCTAGAAGGAAGGACAAACAACTTCGCTTACTCTATGTATAACATAAATCACTGTACATTTAACATGATATCGTTTGACATAATACCAGTAACATTAATATGACTTAATATAACACTTACAGTGCTTAAACTTCATCTGACACTGTTCCATTCATAATCTATCCATGCGCCAGCAACCTACTCTTTCTTGTCACCACTTGAGCACTAATAACCACCGCCTGTATTGTGGTATACTGAAGATATCTCAGTTAGAACTGTTGTCATTCAGTTCCACATCCCTCTCTGCTACTTCCTCTATACGCTTTAATGGATGTGTGTTTATTTCTGCTGAATGACGCGAGCATTAACCCAATATCGAACTGTCCATGCCGTTTTTTTAGGGGTTATATGAGATAGAATTAAACTCTTCAGTACGATGATGCCTCTTATTTCACTCCAGCTACGTCCATCGATTTTATTCAGTTGAAGAGAATCCCTCGTTCAGGCTCGTAGCGTAGGGCAAATGACGTCACGGTGGGCCGTATGGATGAGCTCTGAGAACTGTTTAACGAAATTTGGATCTTCAGTCAGTTCCAGTTGGAACTTAGAGTTATAAAATAAGCAGTCCACACTAGACCATCACTTTCCCTGCTCTTCCAGATGCTGATCATGTTGCAAGTCTGGTGTTCTGACATACGACACACCGATCCTGACCTCACTTGTAGTACCCAACACCACAAGAATCACGTGACACCTCTGGCACTTATGAAACTCGTGACACTTATGACTCATATCGTTTGATATATACAACGAAAACTAAATAAAGAGTCATAGCACTGAATGGATGAAGTATGCCACGAATGATAGAAAATTAGGTGATGGAGGTTTCACGGCCTTCCAGGGGTTGACTCCAATATCACAGAATATTAAACAAATGCGTTAAGTGACACGAATGACTGAAAATTACATAAAGAAGAGTTCATGCTACTTCAGAGGCTAAGTGACACTAACGACTAAAAAATCAAATAAAGGTGTCATGGTACTTCAGGGGTTAAGTGACACGACTTAAACAGAAAACTAAACAAAGATGTCCTGGTACTCACATATGACACAGAGAATTAAATGAAGACGTCATTATACTGACTTAAAGGGGTTAAATATGACACTTCCGTCACTTGACGCTAATGAAACACTTGCTACACATGACACCTGACACTTTTAACACTCACGGAAGTTTGACGTGCCGAGCCAGCAGGGTGCAGGGTGAAGACAGGGTACAGGGCGACACTCCCCCACCACGCCACCACGCCCACACTCACACACACGCCCACAACCGCCGCCACCACCACCACCACCCCTGCATGGGTGTACAGGGTCACTTTAAAGGGGCACGTACATACGGGTAATGATAGGATGGCTTTACACACACACACACACACACACACACACACACACACACACACACACACACACACACACACACACACACACACACCTTCATGTCTGTTAATCTTCTAAAAAATAATCTTACTGATTGTACTGTTATTATTTTTGCCGTCACATTCCTGTCACTGCAAACGTCATCATCATCACCATCATCAACACCCGATATCCCACAGAAGAAGAGGGTAGGCAAGACCC
This sequence comes from Coenobita brevimanus, assembly GCF_032717465.1. Lineage (NCBI taxonomy): Eukaryota > Metazoa > Arthropoda > Malacostraca > Decapoda > Coenobitidae > Coenobita > Coenobita brevimanus. The sequence goes on along the minus strand of NC_137019.1, from coordinate 4,537,979 downwards.
AAAATTAAGACAGAGAAAGCATAGTAGTTTTAATATTGCTTTAAGTATGTTTTTGTGTCACTATATCATTATCATGGCTCTTTAAAAATGGTTTTTACTAATCTTGATATTACAGAGAGAGAGAGAGAGAGAGAGAGAGAGAGAGAGAGAGAGAGACCTTTACCTTTCTTATATATGTGTGATCCCAAATCTGTCTTTATATATATGACAAGTTTTATCTGACGCATGGCTTGTAGGCCCATGGGAAAGGGGCTTGCAGATATGTGTGTGTGTGTGTGTGTGTGTGTGTGTGTGTGTGTGTGTGTGTGTGTGTGTGTGTGTGTGTGTGTGTGTGTGTGTGTGTGTGTGTGTGTGTGTGTGTGTGTGTGTGTGTGTGTGTGTGTGTGTGTGTGTGTGTGTGTGTGTGTGTGTGTGTGTGTGTACCTTGGTGGCAGCATGAGGTACGATCCCCTGGGCACTGCTACGGTGGACGCCTCTCCCAGCACACAGGCAGGGGTGCAGATGTAGGGGCGGCAGGGGGCACCGGGGCCACACTCCTCTGCCACCCAGCACACGTGGCGCGGCGGGCAGGGGTTGGGACTGCAGGGGGACGTGGGTGTCCGCCACGGGGGCTCCGGGGGCATCTGTGGTGGCGCCAGGAAGGGTGCTAGGGACACACAGGGGCTGCCAGGAGGGGGGCTAAGCTCACCACACACCTGACCCGCCGTCAGTCCTCCCTTACTTTCCACCACACACCTGCAGTACAACCAAAGAAATATTTCTTTTTAGTAAGGGGGATGGGACATGAGGTCCGCTACACTGTGATAAAATACATCACAAAAGTACTGCACTACTTACTTGCAGTGTCAAACAATCGTGACTTATAACACATTATTTACCTGGGTATTAAAACTGTCATTCAATGGCTTGTGACATACACCTAAATTTTCGTATCTTCAGACATTAAGGACATGGGTAGATAGACATTTCTGCACTCCAGTAATAAACTGTGTTAACCCTTCAGTCTTTGGAGTCTGTCATAAGAACAAAACTCGTCATGCTGAAAGCAGACCAAAATAATAAATTCGTTTTATTACGGATAACGAATTCATTATTCTTATTATTTCCACAACTTCGTGATCTACACTGACTGATCACATCTTCGTCATGCTGACAGCCACACGATTCTTCCGGAGCAGATCGCAGGCCTAATATAATTGAGGTGTATTGTTAGTTCAGCTGTGTTGATGCCGGACAACGTAGCATCACGTGATATAAGTTGTAGATATATACAGTGTACACTAAATGTGCCGTCTAAGTGTTAACTAGGCTGTGTCTGTATGAAATTAAGTATAGGTGGTTTTTCATGCGTACTGCAGCGAGATCCATCTGTTTCATCTTTCATGTTATTTTCGTGTTGCCTGTTGGTGCGGATAATGCTCTGAAGAATTTAAGGCCAATGATATTAACTTACTGCATGATCGGTAATGTGTGTACTTTGATCTGCTGGTGGTGGGCTGTGTAATGTTCCTGCACATGGCTTAAGAACAGTGCAGTATATCTTGAACTGATGTCCAAGCCAGTGGTAAGAGTGCATATACAGAATGGCTGAATCAGCCTTTCACGGGTTCAGATGCGGAGGTAGCCGTTTTGGTATGCAAAGGGCTGAAGAGAAAAATTTCAGACACTATGGATTTTGATAGCTGACCATAACAACACTCGTACATGTAAGGCTGAATAAGTTTACCTGGAAAGGAGGTTGACACAGTCGTGCCAGCAGAGTGAAGAGGTGAGTGATGTGGGGTGGCAAGGTCGCAAGTGGAGGGCGCAGGCAGCGGCACGCCATACATCGGGCAGGCAGTGGGTGACACTGACCAGCGGCAAGGAGGCGGCCAGGCCAGGCAGGCTGACCCGCAGGCTGTCCTGCCACAGCTGCAGGTCTTGCCGGGCCGCCGCATCAGCACGCGCTGTGCACGAGCGGAAAAGCCGTGTGGGTGCCGTCAGGGCTGAGCAGAAGGACAGGCCGGAACACCCCAGCCGACAAGGCGCCTCTGCCTCACCCAGGCAGGCCGCCAGCCCTGCTTCGCCTGGCCGGGTGAGGCAGGAAGCGTGCAGTGCGTCCCACGCCCGTCCGCCCCACGCCCGACTGTACGCCCGCCAGCATAAGTCGGCACACGCCCGTGATGTCGCACGTCCGCAGCATCCCGCCCGCCCAGCATCCACACCTAGCCCAGGCATTTCACTACCCTAGAGGACGTGTGGGAAGGAGGCGGGATTACATTTAGTATTGACTGCATCAATGTAGGGAACAGCAGCATTCACAGTTTTAATGTACACAAACTTGAATGTTAACCATTAAATTGCCATCTAAATCATCATCATTAAACCATCTTCCAACTATATCAGTGCAGTGGTTAGGAACCAGAAAAGGAAAGTACTTAAGAAGCAGAAACTATTGAGAAACTGACAGTGGAATTGGCCTTTTGCACATATACTTAAGTTTTACAAATGTTAACTCCATCCAGCAGACCATACCATCATCATAAATGCACCATCTTCACTTAATCATTCTTCAGACACCTACGGAGTAACCCACATCTACTCCTTCGATTATCATGTTAAAATGGGATGGAACCCTTGCGTTCTGCATATGCACAGATTCTTCAAGTATCCATTTCAATCCCACGTCAGTTCTTTTGCTTTCTCATCGCTCCTATCTCGTTTTCTCACACATACTTACCACACAGTACCTTGATATTCTGTACCTTTCACCATTTCTACTTACATAAACCCTTTTCACTACCATAGTCATATGATCAAACCATCTAAGACCACTTTTGATATACATCTTGACAGTTTCATATATTTCATCCTATTTAGTCTACAAAATCAACATTTATTCTTCAAAGGCCCAATTACACTGCCACCTCTATAAACTTTTCACAGCCATGTCATAGTCTCGTTTAATTCTATTACAATCAGCTTCGTAAACAGTAAATAATACGATAAAAACAACGCAGCATAGAGTACACACACACACACACACACACACACACACACACACCACAATTAGTGCACAACAACAAAAAGGATATCACAACACACTGCACACCACAAACACAGCACAGTTCAACATAAAACACACACCACATTAAAGCTCATAACTCAACATACACCATACACACACAACATCGGATACACCAAAACACCACACACCAGAGCGAGCACACTACGAACCATCCCCACCCCACACCAGAGCCCACACACTGCAGAACCCCCTCACCCCCCCCACACACCACGTGACCACAACACTATACCACAACATTGCTCACTACGTACCACACCCACCGCAAAACACGGCATCACTGACCTGGGCGGGGTGGGTGGAACCGACCGCCTCACTCTGCTTGAAGAGACACTGCCACACTCCACTCTGCTGACGATATATTGATTTGGTTAGCAGGATCATAGGAAAGAACAAGAAAAATAGTTGGAAAAATGAGGGAAGAGAAGAGGAAAAATAAGAGAAGAATGAGACAGGTGGGAATGAGAAACAATGATGATGACGGAAGAAAAATTACCGAAGGGAGGGAAATGATGAGTGAAGAAAAATTATAAGGCAGGAGGAAGTGAGGAACAACGATGGTGGGAGAAAATTATGGAGAGGGGGAATATGATCGAAAAAGAAAAATGAGCGGGAAGGAAATGATAATGATGGAAGGAAGATTAAGTTTCATTACTATTATTTTGATATTTCCTGAGCAGCAATTCAGCTCTGCCAAGTACCACCTTTCACTGTTTCACTAACATGCGGATTACGGTCGGAGGTTGTGGCAAAGGCAGCTATACTATGCGCATTTTATAGTTTGTGATTCAGGAGTGCTTCATGCTCATGAATACTACACTATGTTGCTGGAATCATTAGGTTTGTCTACCTTGAGTGACTCTTTCAAATCTACACTCCTTTCTCTTCCATACCACCTCTCCTCGTTTCACATTCTTCAACACCTGTCACTTTCCTCCACAACTTCCCACGACACCTGTCACTTTCCTCCACAACTTCCCACAACACCTGTCACTTCCCTTCCACACTTTCCTCCCACCCCTGGTACATCTCTTCCGTTACACTTTTCCCTCCCTTGTCACACCTTCCTCTCCCCTGTTACACACCCTCTCATGGTATATTCCCCTTCCTCCCCTGCTTAACACTCTTCCTCCTTCCCTTCCCTGTTAAACACCCCCCTCCGCCCGTCCCCTGTCAAACACCCTCCCTTCCCCCCTCCCCTACCAAATACCCTCCCTTCCCTCCTCCCCTGCCAAACACCCTCCCTTCCCCCCTTCCCAGCCAAACACCCTTCCCTGGCCCTACTAACATCGAGGTTAACGGTGCCGCATGCGTCCTCCAGCTGGTCCAGAATGTCCTGCTGTGCCGCACCCGATGTCAGGCCGCGACGACAGGCAGCACGGCACGAGGCAGAGCTGGACTCGGCGCAACAGTGCAGGTCTGGTGGCAGGGAGAGATAGTACCGTGATGGCAGATTGAAGGGAAGGAGGATAATGGTTGCATAATGGCAAGGTGGAAGGATAATAGTAATTTTAGGTGGCACAAGGCAATGATAGAGGCACGGTAATGACAAGGTGCCAGGATAACGAGACAGGCAAGGTAATGCCAGGGTGACACAGAATAAGGACAGAGGGGCAAGGTAATTACAAGGTGGAAGGATAATGATAGGGTAATTGTAGGGTGGCAGGGTGATGACAGGGTGGCAGGGTAATGGCAGGATAGGGTCACTGTGGCAGGCTGGTGGCAGATAAATAACAAACAATTAAAACCATGAAAACAATACTCCTCTTTTCAAACACATCACTGTATTTCAGAACAAACGAATGATTTTCCGTGGCACTCACTCCTCTCTGGGCGGTGTGCGGGCGTGGTGCGAGTGAGGGCGTGGGCGCATCGGGTGACGTGGGCGTGGGCGTGGCAGTCCCTGGCCAGCTGGCGACGCAGTGGGCGTGTGGGCGTGCGGGCGGCGAAGAGGGATTCACAGGAGGCACGGCACCGGTAGGACTGGGTTCTAGCACAGCACGCCGCTCCTGCCTGGTGGTGTGGTAGATATGGTGCTTGTGATAATGTGCGGGTTGTTAATGTAGTTGTAGTTAAAGTCATGGTGGTGGCAGTATAGTGAAAGAAGTGGTGGTAGTAATGAAGTGGTGACCGTGGTGGAACTGGTTCTTGCGGTGATGACTGTGGTGTAGTGGTAGGTAACACAGGTAAAACATAAAAACGAAAAGCACCTTGGTCGACCGCATAACCTGCGTCACATCATGAAACCGTCAAAGGGGGTTAAAGAATTGGGCGTAGTGAGCAAAAAAACGGGTAAGATGGGCTGGAAATCTGGTTGGCAGTGGGGGTGGGCCAGAAATGTATACCCGGAGAAAATGTGTGCTGTAGAAGTGGTCTGAGAGTAGTGAAGGTCGATTTTAAAATATTCTCCAGGAACGAAAGTGCCGGGGGAGGGTTAAAGACATGGAAGTGAGGGACAAACAAATAGGTAGGATGGGCTGAAATTGTAGTGGGGTTGGAAGGGACCATGAGAATAAAGCCTTTGCAAATTGGTAGTGTTTGATTGATGATCTGAGTTTTATAGTTTCTCCAACACCACCAAGAACAGAGTAAGTTCTAATACACCTGGCGTCTTGCGATACAGGTACGGACCAAAAATAAAAACAGAGGACTGATGAGTAATATGAGCTGGTTACGTAGAATGGAGAGGACAAAAAAAAAAAAAATGAGATACGCAAAAGATGTGAAATACGGACGTCTACTGCTCAAATGGTAAAGTGTAATTAGACTGCATAATGACACAAATAATGAGTATGATAATGAGATGAAACGGTATATATGTGAGGGACGATGAACGCACGTACTGATGCTGAGAGAGAAAAAGAACTCACAAGGCACGGAAAAATGTGAAGATGGATTCATGGCCCATATCACTAAGCACTCTGTTGACAACTTGCATTGTTATATACAGTAATTCATTTCTTATTTCTGGATCAGCATACTCGAAAAGGGATGATGATGATGATGATGATGGAAACACTACCTGCTATATCCCTCGAGTCTGGTGTGGTAGATGTGGTTTTAATTGTTGTGGTAACTGTGGCTTCTCTCTCTCTCTCTCTCTCTCTTCCCCTCTCACTCTCTCTCTCTCTCTCTCTCTCTCTCTCTAATGAAGCGAAGAAGTTCATTTGTGGGTGAGCTTCCCCTCTCTCGTCCGATGTCTTTCATCTTCCCCTCCCCTCTCTCTCTCTCTCTCTCTCTCTCTTTTACTAACCTGTGTCCTGGTGACGCACGCGAAGAAGTCCATCTCGTGCGAGGGTCTACACACGGGCGTCAGCTGTGGCGGGGTGGAGGCCTGGAGACACGAGGCTTGGCAGGCCGGGGAAAGTGCCAATCTGCAGCACGGCCTCCCCCACCACCCCGCACCCTCACTCACGCCTGCACGGGGCGGACGTAAGGAGGTTAGGCACGACCAAGGGCACGACGCAGTTAACCTGTTCACTACGATTACCTGTCCTGACCTAACACCTAACCTAACCCATCACCAAGCACGACACAACCTCTTCACTACTGCGACCTGACAACCTAACCTACCCCAACCCGCCACCCTCACCCTCACCTACGCCAGCACGGGACGGGGACATCAAGAGGATTATGGCCAGATTTACGACCTACTCCCTAACGCAACATTAATTTTGATTTGCACGAAAACAAGAGACATAGTTTCTGCTCCCTCTTTTCCCTGTCATTCTTGCATAAAATGAATGTATAAAATGACTAAGGTAATGAATTAACAAATAAACAAAATAAATTAAATAAATAACTGAATAAACAAATACATAAAAAATGAGGATGTAAATAACAGGTAAATAAACAAATAAACTGAAAAAAACTAGGTATATAATTCGATAACTCCGAAACTTTTCCTCTCATAACTGCAATATTTGTTCTTGCACAAAAATCAAGCGTGAGCAGGTCGGCCGCTGCATGCATACATTTACACACGACAGTAAGGCTTATATTTCTGCTCTGCTTTTCTGTCTCCAGTGCTGAAATGTCGACCACTAAAAACACCTTTGGCTGAGAGGAAAAGAAGTTATCTATTTTTAGTAACACAGATGTATGGAGGATGGAGAAAGAGATAAATTGAGGCAATTACAGTATAAACGGTGGCTGAGGTTAAGCAGGAGGGCCACAGACGACATCCACCAGGTCAGTGAATACAGATCCACTGCAGGCCCGGACCACAGCACTCCGGGGGTGGGGCTGTCACCGTACTGGATATGAACCAAGCCCCAAGATCCCCAGCTCAGGTTACCACATCGGACCCAGGAACCCCAACCTCGTGATCACAAGAATCATAGTACGTTTACTCTTCACACCAAGCAAGGATGACGTGGTGTGCCAAGCTACCACGAAGTCCAGTGATAAAATACGGGACAAAAATATGGAAGGGTAAGGAGAGAAATGGCAGCTGATTTATGTTCCCTGCAATGAGGTCCTCCTACGCACAAAACGATGGATCACAAACTCTCACATGTTACTACTTGGGCCCTAATACCAAACTGTCTTTGCTGAAATACCAGTACACTAGAAATGGGTCTCATTCAGGGCTGGTGTAGTGGTATTAGCCTGGGTTGGGGCCATGGTGATGATGAAGGTGAGAGAGGAATGAGGGCACAGGAGGAGGAGGTAATATTACACTAAGCTGCCTCATCACTCAGCCCTCTAAAACTATTATCGAGGAGGAATGTCATTAGGTCAGACGGTTGGTTTTAAAGATCGCATTCTGGACAGCACAAGAGACTTCGTACTGCCTCTCCCTCAGCGATTAATTTTGCTTATTATACCATTTTGTACAGTATTATGGCAGTACTAAAAACTTATAAAAGAGGATACCGAATTGCAACAAGCATACTATAGGGGCACTCAGTGAAGCGCATCTCCTCGATAAGGGCAACGTAATTTCCAAACCACTCATCATAAGGGGTTACGGTTTCTCATAATCGATTAGGGTTTCGCAAAAGGTATTTTCCAGATCCAGACTCTGTAATACGATCCAGTCCCAAGAGTTAATCGATTGTTCCCTGGGACATGGGATATCTAGCCACCAAATTTGGTCCTAATATAGTTTTTGGTGTTTGAATAATACTGCTAACAAACAAACAGGGGTGAAAACATACTATCCTTGTCGGAGAGGATAAATCTCTAAAAACAAAGCGCTACAAAGACAAAGATAAAAATGACATTTATAATTCTGGACGATAAAAGAATGGACTGGAAAAATATGTAATGGGATATACGAGAATGAAGAAGACATCTAATTAATGGAAGAAAGAATGAAGAAAAAAAATAATGAAATAAATTACATGGGAAAATAAATAACGAAAAAGAGGAGCAGGCAGCGAAGACAATGAACACAAAGAACAATGGGAGAAAAAAAAAAAAGAGAGAAAAGGAATGAATGAAAGAGAATGGATGTGACAGTAAGTAGGCTAATGAGAAAAACGACACAGCCAAGACAAATGAATAAGATGTCAAGGGGCCACACACACACACACACACACACACACACACACACACACACACACACACACACACACACACAACTCCTTCACGCTTATCTAACATACATCGCTCCTTCGTCACACTTCATTATTTACAACCTCACTCTATTATCAGCGGTGTGAGAGGCTGTCTCGTTGGTTGTCAAATTAAAAAAAACGAGTCACCAACTATTCAATTTTCCCGCGCATTTCCCCTCTCCCGACGCAAGATGGCACCACGGAAGCCATTCATTTCTTCGTGTAAAAAATTCAGACGCAGTTCCGGCAGAGCAAGATCTTTGTTTATTTTCTTTACTCATTCATTTTTTATTTTGTCAAGTAATATCAGTCATACTTCTTTTTCTTGTAGGATTTTTGTATTATTCTTAAGATTTTTACAACACTTTATAGTCCCGTTCTCCCTCGACGACCCACGACAACAACAAACCTCACAAGTCTCTCGCCTCCCTTATCTCGTACAAACACTGGGTGCTTGAGACCATTTATTATCTCAAGCAGCTCTCTCTCTCTCTCTCTCTCTCTCTCTCTCTCTCTGTCAATTACAAATTCAAACAACCACAGAATAAGGGCTAAACACTGTGATGCTGTCCCTGCCAAAATTAGAAGAGAATGCTGTTAGTCTGGCCAAAGCAATCCATCCCCCCAACAAGAGTGTCTGGCTATGAAGCATGTAATGAACCCTACGTCTTTTTCATCTTCTTCACTTCTCTTTCTCCTCCTTCTTCTCCTCCTCCCCCTCCTCTTCTTCTACGGACACATTTTACTGATAACATCCTCCACGACGGACTTTCATTCAGCTCGACAAACATTTCAAAGTCACTAACATGCTAAAAAGGGATAATTCACTTTTGTGTTCGCAGATTTGCTGCCTCGTTCCTTTACCATTGTCTGGATGATAATATTTATATTGTTTACACTACGTGAGAATGAGTAATAATCTGGTCATGCCCTCGTGTGGAGAGGGGAAGAGTAAAGGAGGCAGTAAATAAATAAATAAATAATTAATAAACACATACATACAGATAGACAGATAGAGATAAATAAATAGAGAGAGAGAGACAGACAGACAGACAGACAGACGGACAATAGGCAGATAGCTATATAGAAACAAAACTAGTTAATCTTTCCTTTGCCACATCGATCGCTTTCACTCCCACCTCTCCCTTCTAGTTTTACTTTATTTTGAAGTTACAGAATTAGATACCAATATGACAACCATTCCTGTAATAAAAAACCACGAAAGGAGCATTAGATCCCTTTCTGTTGGCTATCCTGTACTCCTGTTTACTTTCTGCCCGGATTTTCCCATTTTTTTCCCTTTTCCTTGTCTCTATATTACTTCCATCCCACTTTTTCTGTCTTCTGTAGCGTCTCACTCCTTCCTTCCATCCCACTTTTTCTGTCTTCTGTAGCGTCTCACTCCTTCCTTCCTTCTCTTCTTCCTTCTGGCTCCTCCTTAACCCACTCACTACAAAGGGTGTCGTTTTAAATTATATTCTTGCTAATTCCAGAAGATTTGATCCAGCTTAGGAAATAGCTCTTGTACAGAAGGACTAAATTAAAGTCATATTCAACTTCTAACTCCTCTCCTAAGGTAAATACAACAGCCTGAAAGTGACAAGAATAAAAAATAAAGTACGTTATTAGAGTGAAACTGTTAAATCATCTCAACACCTCCTTTCGACTCTGCAGCACAAAATCTTAAAACTCTACATGAATCCTACGGCATCTTACAACGACAGAGAAATACTATAAGAAAAGTGGGTAAAGAAGAAAGTGAGAAACAAAGAAAGCCGGACGAAAGAAGGAAAGCAAGACAGGGATGAAGGAAAGTGATGAAAGAAGAATGGAGGGAAGGAACAGAAAATGATGAAAGACGAATGTAAGTAAGGAAAGATGAATGGAAGGAAGGAAGGGAAAATGATAAGAGACGAATGTAAGTAAGGAAAGATGGAAGGAAGAAAGGGAAAATGATATGAGACGACTGTAAGTAAGGAAAGATGGAAGGAAGGAAGGCAAGGAAAATGATGAAAGAAGAATGAAAGATAAAACGAAGGGAAAAATAAAGGAACACGGGAGGAAAGAACGAATAAAAACTACTCACTGGCAAGGGTGCGGTTGAGACAGGTCCAATACTCCGCCTGAAAGAGACAAAATTAGAGATAGTAATTGTCTACCCCTGTCTCTAATTATCACCCTCTCACTCTGTCCCTTCTTCTACTCTCTGTCTGTCTGTCTGTCTCTCTCTCTCTCTCTCTCTGACATTTGACTACGTTATAATATTATGCTTTCTCAAGATCCATTGATGACGTAAATATTCTTCATTCCTTCTCACATGATTTTTCCAACATCTGTCTCACTATAAATATTTGATCCATATTCCTTGACAGTCCTGAAACCACCCTGTTCATCAATTACAAAAGAATCTGGCACTTGTCTTACCTTCTCTATCACCATTTTTTCATTTACGTTCCACACAAATTTCATCAGTTACTCCACGATAATTTTTGGACTCAATTCGAATACATTTACTTATATACGAAGGCATAGGCACAGATTTTTTTATATATATATTTTTTTCCACTCAAGGCTTTTTGACATTTCCCACAAACAGTTCACAATACTCTCTCCACTGCATATATATTCATTTCTCCATATATCCCACCCTGCACCAAGTTTTCCCATTCTTCAATCTATTTTCACGTCACTCTTCACTTCCGCCATTAACACAATCCCGGGCACCAGAAACCCTACCTGTGCACCAGCCAGCCCAATCCTATTTACCACTGCACTGCTCTCCACATTCACATTCGTCAGTTTTTCAGAATAGCCTGGCCATCTGCTTGGTGTTTCGTTACAAGTCTTCGTATTTTTCTGACTTCACCCTCTATATTTTCACACATTTCTCACATTCAATGCTACGTGTCTGCGCCTCTTAAAAAAATCTTATAACAAAAAATATGACTCAATTTTCTTGTTCTTCGTTTACTTTCTTCTTCTTGCCCTTAACGTATCTCTTTACATGTGTCTTGGTCTCATTATATTTCCTTTTTCGTTCATCTGAATTTATTTCTTGTATCCACTTCATTGTTCTTCTCTTACACTGCTCATTTATCGATATTTATCAATTTTCCCATCAACTTCATGTGGCTATAACTTTCTCTCTCTCTCTCTCTCTCTCTCTCTCTCTCTCTCTCTTCTGATATATACAAAAGATAGAAAGATACAGTAGGTATATAAATAGGAAAGCAGGAAGAAGGAAAAAGGGAGGGAGAGAGAAGGTGTGGAGAGAAAAAGAGAGGATGCAAGGAGGAAAATAAGGAGGAAAGGGAGAGGGGGAGGCAAAACATAGGAAAGTGAAGGAGGGAGAGAAGGTAGAAGAAGGGGAGAGAAAGGGGAAAATGACAGGGAAGATGGAATGGGGGAGGGGAAAAACAGGGAGGAAAGAGTGGGAGGAAGGAAGAAAGGAAGAAGAAAAGGGAAGGAGGGAGGCAGGGAGGGGAGAGACGGAGGGAACTTGTGGGCGGAAGAGAATGGATGGCGGAGGGGCGGAAGGGAGGGGTAAGAAAAAAAGAAGGGTATGGTAATGGTTATAAAAGAAGGCAATGCATACTCTCTCTCTCTCTCTCTCTCTCTCTCTCTCTCTCTTTTGTAGGGCTGTAGGTGCTCTGAATGTAAATATGTCCTCGTACTGACGGGGCAGAAATTAATAAATATTCCTCCGCGGCACTACTTTGGGTAAACATCCTTACTCTGTTAAACTTACTGTGCGTCTTAATCTCTATCACTTCGGGTCTTCAGTTAAAAATGAGAGAGAGAGAGAGAGAGAGAGAGAGAGAGAGAGAGAGAGAGAGAGAGAGAGAGAGAGAGAGTTTTATTACTTTAACACCGCCACATCACCGAGTAAATATTGTGAGACGAGTTGAATAGAAGTTTGAAATACTGCATCCGGATTGACAAGTAAACTTAACATTAATTCCCCGTTTAACTATCATTTATTCGTTGGAGGGAGAAGGAATGGAGAATGCTGAACCTCCCTACATCTCCTGTTCTTTTTCCTAACAACAAATCGTAAATAAGATGGTAATTTATTGCGTAAGTAAGTTTTTTTTTTTTTTCCAGGAAGGACAAAGAAATAAGCGTCTGTAATCTTCCCATGCCTCGTTCCTCCTACACAAATAAATATTGGTTACGACAAACAAATGGCCGAGAGTTTGTGCATTCGACTCCTGCTCTATAGGAAGGCTGACCAGGTGATCTAAGACAGTTTTTATTCTTCTGCTGGAACTAAACTATCATTCGTTATCTTCGGAACCTATAATCAACAACCGACCTCAAATTTCTGCTTCTATAATTCTAGTAAATGTGAAGACCCAATGAGGTGTAAGTAAGTGTAAAGGATTCTGATCTATTATGCATGACGTGTGCTCGACCGAATCGCAGAAATATTCGTAAAACACATAGCCAAGTTGAACGTATCCCAAGACTTTGTTAATACTTCGCCAAAACATGCAGAAATCACCACTAAATCCACCAGTAAAAGAGTGATATTGCTTGGACTCTTGCAATATTCATAATCACTACAGCATAACTCCACTTATTCCCGCTTATGAAACCCAGCCCGCCACTAAACTTTGGCCACTTCCGTCTTGTAAGTGGTGCAGCCCTATTTATACCTCCATCTTGACCTCCTTCAACACTACGAAGTCTTTTGTATCTAATTCTTCCTAAAGTCAGACGGTTTTATTCAGCTTCGGGGAGACATCTTGTAGACGAGGACCTTAAGAAGCAGTCTTTGTTACTCCTTCTATTACGATGGCGCCTCTGTCTCTTTTAATAATTCTTCTTTAACTCTTGACACAACCACACGATTTTTATGCTGCTTAGGAGAGAACCTCGTAATGATGGGGTACAATTAGGGAATCTACCACATGGCCAAAAGTCCCATAACAAATTTCCTTCATTCAGAAACCTATAAATTGTGATGGAAAAAAAAAGAAAAGAAAGAAAGAAAAAAGAAATGGTATGCTGCCTGAGAAGACGTGGGTTCGATCCGAGGCTGTAGCAGGGAACAGTTTGATTATTTAAATTTCGCTGTAACAAATTTTTCTGACCTTCCATAAGACCAACTAACATGTCATAAAAACACCTCTAACATTATCACACCAGCCCTGAATGGGACAGCTTTATCATAAGTTTACTGTGGATGGTGGGTATTAGTGTCGAAATGGCGACATGTGAAGGTGTGTGGTGCATAAGAGGACTACTGGGCGTCAAGGAAAGGATCAAAATAATTCACACTGCCACCTCATTCATTCACCCACAACATACATTAAAAACATACATTCACTCACCCACCCATACCACTCACACACTGAACCCTCCACGGCACTCCCTCTCTCACCGCCTCACGGCACACTTACCAGGGTGGGTGGGCAGGCTGTGGTGAGGGCCGTCCAGTGCTCCTCCCTCCCCTCATCCCCCTCCCCTGCCAGGGACCACAGGGGTACCTGAAACAGAAATACACAGTCCGTAGAAACGCAGGAAAAAATAAATAAATCGCAGCATCAATATATACTAGAAATTATATCATATAAAATAAAAGATATACATATATATAGCTAGCATGATAGAAAGATAGAAGACAGACTGACAGAGAGAGAGAGAGAGAGAGAGAGAGAGAGAGAGAGAGAGAGAGAGAGAGAGAGAGAGAGAGAATTTGATTCTGACTTCTTTATAACATGTTCTCGTCTTTTACCTATCCTGTTGGAGCAAGTTTTAAACCTATAAAGGCACACATCAGACCCGGAAAATGAAGCCCGGGATCTTATGATCAGGGAATAAAATGTAATGAAGCATTTCAAGGCCAAGTGTCAAGTGCTTGCATGGACAACCGTATGCTGGCACAGTCCTTATAATAAGCAAAGCCTGGTTACTTAAAAATTTTTGTCAGATGAATCTCTAAATATCTGTACTTTTTCAGAATGTATTACATTTTGTCAAACTGTGCGAGAAAGTTCGCTGGCACAGTTTAAACACGGTATCTACACCGACACGTTTTGTTTCTTGTCAAAGATATTTATAGCCTAATCTAAGCCTGGCAGCAGTGACATCAAGGGGTGTGCCGACTGTCTGATGATACATAAACGAAAGGCTCCTGCTGCACCATGACGTGATGATATATGAACAAACTGTTAAGTTTTCTTACTTCGTCGGCTTCAGAAGTTCTGTTGTTGTCCTTAAAACTGCTGAATAAACCAAGGTTGTAATCTAGTCTCTCTGGGCTGATGTTTTAGCCACTTCACATGCTCTGTCATGCAAGTGAAGGCCAGCATGAGATGGCATCTGCTAAAAGTGAACTCTACCACCCTCACTAAAAATTTGGTTGTACGTATTCCCAGCCTCAGACACAAGTGTATTACAACTTAGAAAAAGGAAGTGAATGGCAAAGACTTCTTTCCAGTAAGAGTGTCAGCAGTGGTTGCTAACACTTGCGTCTGTGCAAAATGGTACAAGAGACAACGCAGCTTGGTGTGAAAGGTCCAATAATTAACTGATGCTGGCCACTTCCTCCAACCACACGCCATGATCAGGAAATAATAACAACACATCCAACTGCTTCCATGGCCTTAGTAACAACGATATCTGTGGACATGATTTGGGTCAATGGGAAACTGGTAGCTAAATGAGAGGTCTGGAGTAGAGCGACAGATTTTGTGTCCCGAGATTCTGACGGAGATCACGATGAGATTTTATTTATCTTATGGATGTGTGTGTGTGTATGTGTGTGTGTGTGTATGTGTGTGTGTGTGTGTGTGTGTGTGTGTGTGTGTGTGTGTGTGTGTGTGTGTGTGTGTGTGTGTGTGTGTGTGTGTGTGTGTGTGTGTGTGTGTGTGTGTGTGTGTGTGTGTGTGTGAGAGAGAGAGAGAGAGAGAGAGAGAGAGAGAGAGAGAAAGCGTCACCAAGCACCATTTAAAAGAGCACGTGCCCACACACAGGGGAGGAGAAGGGAGGGGCAAGGGTGATGGCAGTGGGGGAAAGGTGAGGGGGGAGAGGAGAGGAGAGGAGAGGAGAGGAGAGAAGAGAAGAGGAGAGGAGAGGAGACGGGGGGAGAGAAGAAGGGAAGAGAAGAGGAGAGGAGAGGGAAAGATTAAACTATGGAGGAGATGAGAAGACAGGAGGAAATAGAGGGGTGTGAATGGAGAGGCGTGAGGGGAGGGAAAAGGGGAGAGAGAGAGTAGAGAGGAGGGGAGAGAGAGAGTGGAGAGAGGGGTGGGAGGGAGACGGGGAGGAGAGGATAGGGAGGGGGGAGAGAGGAGAGGATGGAGGAGAGGAGAGGAGGGGGAGAGATGAGAGAGAAAGGGAAGGGGGGAGGGGGGAGGAAGAAAGGGAAGGGAGGGAGAGGGGAGGGAGATGTTAGCAAGATTGGAGCAATAAAAAGAAGAGTAGGGCAGACAGGGGAGGGGGGGGGTTAGAAAAGAGAGAGAAAGAATAGGAAAGAGACGAAGGGGAGGGTACTGGAAGAGAGAGAGAGAGAGAGAGAGAGAGAGAGAGAGAGAGAGAGAGAGAGAGTAAATGGAAGAAGAAGGGGCACGGACAGGAAGAGACAGGGAAAGAGAGAGTAGGGGGTGGAGAGAGGGAGAGAAAGAGAGAGAGAAAAAAAAAGTGAGACAGGGAGGGAGTAAAGGGGAGGGAGATAAAGAGAGAGAGAGGGAGAGGGACCCAGGTGGTTTCCCTCCCCTACCATAAACCATACATCACACCCTCCCTTCCCCTCTCTCTCTCTCTCTCTCTCTCTCTCTCTCTCTCTCTCTCTCTCTCTCTCTCTCTCTCTTATTCTTTACATCTTTATCTTCATGCTTCCTGTTTCTCTTATCTCCCAGTATTTCATCTTAATTTCACCACTTCCTTGTGTGTGTGTGTGTGTGTGTGTGAGAGAGAGAGAGAGAGAGAGAGAGAGAGAGAGAGAGAGAGAGAGAGAGAGAGAGAGAGAGAGAGAGAGAGGAGGGATTTAAAGTCTATTTTAAAAGCCAGTTAAGCCCACTTGCTGCCTGAGGGACCAGACACACGCACATACATACACACGGGATGTAGATAGATGGATAGACCGATAGATAGAAAGAGAAAGATAAATAGATAGACAGATGGATAGACAGGTAGGCAGAGGTAGACAGGTTAGGGGAGAGGTAGATGCGGTAAATCTACTGATGGATGAATGCTCAATAGAAGGAAAGAAAGGAGAGAAAGAAAGAAAGAAAGAAAGAGAGACAAGAAGAGGGATAGACAGATAGATATACAGACAGATAGACAATCACAGACAGACATATAAATAGCTAGATGACAGATAGACAGACAGACATAGGAAAACATAGAGATAAACAGATGAAGAGATAGACAGACAGATAAATTGAGACACGATGATACAGCCTGGCACTTAAAGAGACAGACAGACACAGGAAATTAGCTGTTGAGTAAGTGTGTTATTACTGATATGGACTGATAGATAGCGTCAGGCAGATATGAACTGGAGGATAGATTGATGCAATAAATTCAGGGACGAACAGATAAATGGATGAAAGATTGACACAGTCTGATAGATAGATGGAGGTGGTGAGAGGCAGTAACTGGGTGGGTGGAGGGGTAGGATGACAGAGACAGTTGGTGACAAGAGAAGATGCCAAGACTGTCAGCATCTATTGAGAAAAAAAAAAAAAAAAAAAAAAAAAATCTGCATCTATCAGTTTGCATGCGGTCTGCTGCGGGATCGGCCCTTCACCTCTGCAGGAGAGTGATAGCCAGAACTGACCCTTCCCCATGCTGGCTAGGTATGAAACACGAAGGGGTGTCTACAGTGAGGTCAGTGCAGAAGTACAAGCGTTTCCATGGCATGACTGTGTAAGTCACTGTGTGAATATATCAACAGCGATGGGGTGCGAACATGCAAACATATGAACCTACTATCAGCACCCACTTCAAATGTGCGTCCCCGGCTTGAAGTTCTGACTCCAGACTCAGGGTACACATAGATCGGAAGGTACAGTACTGTATGTAACCACTGAGTCACCGAGGATCCAGAGTGATAGGGTTCAATTGGCAAATGGTGTAAATATGTGCGCAAACTAATATAAAAACTTACTCCCTGGTCAGAGAATGACTATGTGGTACAGAAAAGCAGTGAAAAGCAGCATCTGCTAAACTGAAACGCATACAAGATATTTAAAATCAGTATAGAAATGTTGCTGTGTAGCTAAGCAAGCAACTTCAAATTCCTGGCAATATTAAATACACAAACAAAGCACGATATTTGTACACGATGTCATCTAAATAATGCCATATTTATACTGCACATCCAGCTAGGACAGTGGAGAACTACACCTGCTTATATATATATTCACAAATGTACTGCGTAGCCTAACTGTACTGAATGTTAAAGCACTCAAAGGCACAACTACGTCGACAGGATAACCCATGATGAAAGAAGTTCACTATGCATGATGAATTGTGCCGGCAGCACATTAATTTATGCTACAGCATAAGTGCCGGTACGAGGAAAATACAGTCATCATCACATTTTTCCACGACGGAAGGAAGTGAAGGGGAGAAGAGGAAGATAAAACAGAAAGTGGAAGACAGAGGGGATAGTGAGACAGGGAGAGGCCTGGAGGGGAACAAACCATCCCTTGTGACGTCACGACCCTCAAGAGATGCCCTGGTTACTTTCAGAGAGAGAGAGAGAGAGAGAGAGATTCCCCTTTCATATATTCCTCTTTATTTCTCCATCATTTCCATGCTTCACCTGCCCCCCCCACCTGCCTAACCATGCCTGTTGCTGCTGCTTGGCTTGCCTCTCCATGCTCTGCCTCCCCTGTTTGGCGCGTCTATGCCTAACCCTCTGCCCCTCCTCACCTCTGGCCACACTACCTCCCGCCTACCTCCCCTCCGATACCTCGCATCATTCTGTCTCCCCTCTGCTTATACCTCTGCCTGCCTTCCCTGTGCCTACCCCTCTGCCTGCCTTCCTTCTGCCCCTCTCCCTGTCTTTCCTCCTTCTGCCTTTCCTCTGCCTGCCACCCCTCCGTTCAACACTTCCATTATCTGCCTTTTTTCTGCCACCCCTTCCTCTTCTTGTCTTTCTTTGGTCTGCCGACCCTCTGTTCAACACCCCCTCTCTGCCTCCCCCCTGCCTTCCACCCCTCTGCCTGCCTCTGCTAAACCTCCCCTCTGCCTCCCACCTTCCCCACTGTCTGTTTATCTCTATCTTCTTCTCTTCCTGCCTCACCCTCTATCTCCACGTTGTCTTACCCCCTGCTTACTTCCTCTCCGTCTGGCTCCTTTCTGCCTTACTCCTGCCTGCCTCCCCTTTGCCTCACTCCCTGCCTGACTCCTCTCTGCCCACACTGTTTTCCTCCTCTCTGCCTGGTTCTTCTCTGCCTACTACTATAAAAAAAAAATAGTAGCCAACGTTCATTCTACCTTCCCTACCTTCCCTCTCTGCATCCCCTGTCTCCCCTCCCTGCCTTCTGTCCCTGCCTCCCCTTCCTGCCTTTCCTCCCTGCCTCACCTGCCTTTCCTCCCTGCCTTCCCTCCCTTCTGTCCCTGCCGCCCCTGCCATCTCTCCCTGCCTCCCCTGCCTTACCTTCTGCCTGTGACCAGTGTCTGAAGGCGACCTCACCAAGCCGACCTGGGAAGCCTCTCACTCACCCACTGATACGGGGCTTCTCTCTCTCTATCTTCTCTCTCTCTCTCTCTCTCTCTCTTTCTCTCTCTATCTTCTCTCTCTTTCTCTCTCTATCTTCTCTCTCTTTCTCTCTCTCTGCCTTTCACGTTAACATTTATTTCTTCCATCATCCCTCTTTCGTTTTTTTATTCTTCATCCCCCCCCTCTCTCTCTCTCTCTCTCTCTCTCTCTTGCTTCTCCTCCCTCACTTTAATAGTACCGCAGTAATCCTCATCCTCTTATGCTTTGAGGGGACCCAGCTGAACCCTCCCTCTTCTCTTTCTCCTTCCTCCCTTCTCTTTTACTCCCTCCCTCCATATCCGCCTCTCCTCCATTCCTTCCTCCCTCCCTACCCTCTTCTTCCTCTCTTACGTGTTTTTTCTTTCCCTCCCTCTCTCTTTCTCCACTTTCCCTCCCTCTCCGTCTTCACTGCCTATATTTTCTTTCTTCCCTCTCTCCTCGTTAGACATCCTTCTCTCTAACTTATTCTTCCTTCCCCTCCTTTTCGGCTCTCCCTTCCTCCTCCCCTCCTCTCTCCCTCCCACTTATATCCCCCTCTTCTCTGTTTACTTGGCCCCATCTTTCCCCATCTTCCTCCCTCTTTCCCTTCCCCTCCGTTTGCTCTCGCTTCCCTCTCTCCTACCTTCTTTTACCTCCTTCCTTCTCCCTATCTTCTCTCCTACTTCTTCTTTCTTCCGCTTGCCCTAGTCTCCTGAATTCATTGTTAGATTTGGGTCACGTTACTTCCCCTTACACGTTCAATGTTCATTATTTCTATTCATGTTTTCCTCTGACATTTTCCTACCATTTTTTTTATTTATTTCTAGGTAGACTTTTATATTTTTTGTTTACCCGATGCGGTTGGAAGGATTGGTGGGTGAGGGAGGGATTTCAAGTTGTAATTTTAATCTTAGCTTCGTAATGTTTATCTCAATCTCAAAATAACAGCCTTGAAAAGACCAGTTAAATCTGCTGTTGTCTGCTTTCCTCTGTACTCCAGCCTCATTCCCTTCCTTCACTCCTTCCTCCCGCCTCCTTCCTCTCCCCCCCTTTCCCTCCTCCGCCGCCTCCTACCTGCCAAGTACCTAGAATACCAGTACTGTCAGCCGCCCGCCTCACCCCCGCTGACCCTCCTCTGTTAAGGCCGGTTCACACGAGCTGAATCGCGGCCGTTTTCTTCGCCGATTTGCGGCGGAAAAATGCCGATTTTCGGCATTTTTCCCGGAAAGGTGTTCACACGTACGGGGACTGAGTGGCAGGAACGCGGCAACAGTGTTTACAAACAAAGATGGACCGCCGTACTCGTACCAGGTGTGCGCCCTTGCACTTGCACTTTCTCTACTTCAAGATAAGCCGTCACGCATCTGGACTCGTCCGTGGCTGTCTAGGAGAAAAGAAGAGAGTGTGTATTACAGGCTGGTGAGGGAGCTTAGCTTGGAGGATCCCCAAACTTTAAATGAGTGGATCCGTCTTAACAAGACCCAGTACGACCACTTGCTGGGGCTTGTGACACCCTTCATTAAAAAACAAAATATGCAGATGAGGGAAACTGTGATTGCTGGAGAACGGCAGGCATGATGAATAAACTTGTGTTAGCCACGCGTGATGAAGTCGAAATGGTGATACTGTAAACACACAAAGATGTCGAATTCGTCTTCGTTCCCAGAGCTTTGTCTTGTTCGGTGCTTCCATTTTAATCGGCCCGGCAACTTTCTCCCGATTCCGGCGAAAAAAGACCGACATGTCGGTCTCTCCATACCGGCGAAAAAAGTTGCCGGAATTTCTACAGGGGAGCAAATTCCGGCAAAAAACTGCCGCGATTTTGCTCGTGTGAACCGGCCTTTACACTACTCCACTTCTCTCTCTCTCTCTCTCTCTCTCTCTCTCTCTCAACTACTGCTGGCTGTAACTTCTCCCCACTCGCACCATCAGACTGTCAGATTAGAAAAATGAATTTATGCAGTAGACATCATTCAGACAGTCATTCTTAAACTTTTTCATGAGTAGTTTCTTTTAAAATATGTACAACAAAGAATTTCGTTCTTAGTTCTACCTTTTTCCGAAAAAAAAAAAAACAATATTCCTTTACGTACAGAGAGAGAGAGAGAGAGAGAGAGAGAGAGATGAGTCTTCTTTTCTCTCGTCTTATTATACTTGGCGGTGGTGGGGGTGAGGGGGCAACCAAACCTACCCCCTGACACTGTCCTGTTTGTTTTGCTCCACCGTCTGTGCCCTGAATTCGTCCAACCCACTTCCTAACCTCTTTATGATAATTATCTTTTCTTTTACACTACCTTGCCAATTTTTCTCAGCTGTAATCCAACTCTTTGCCCGGAGCTGTACAATATGAATAAACCAACCTATTGAAACTACCATCTTTTTTTTTTCGTAGCAATGAGGTTAATTATCCTGTGTTCTCAAGTTCACTATATACATCTTTCCTGCAGTTCACTGTCACTGCTACTTGTCTAGGATCTCACCACTCACTCCCGTCACCCTAAATAGGAATGCTGTTGATGACGATGGTGATGGTGATGGCGATGACGATGGTAATGACGATGATGATGATTCTAGTATAATGGCAATGACGACCTTAATGATGGTAAAATGATGGGAACACTGGTGCTGTTGCTGCTGCTGCTGCTGATGATGATGAACACAGTGACCCACCTGGTAGCACACGGCGCGGCAGGGGTCAGGGGCCAGGCTGCAACACCGACCGTCATCTGCAACACAACAACACACCTACTATAGAAAGACATAAAAAAAAAAAACTAGCACCAGCATATACACAATTATATACGTATACATCACTGCACACACACACACACACACACACACACACACACACACACACACACACACACACACACACACACACACACACACAAGGGTAGAGAAAAGGTTAACATGGGATAAGGAGAGAGATTTTGCAAGTTCCATAAAACTTTCCACCAGTCACAAGTAAGTAAGAAAGTAAGTCATTAAGAAAAGAAGGAAGGAAGGAAGGAAGGAAAGAAGAAAAGAAGGAATGAATCTATTAATAAATGGAACGAGAATGGAAGAAGGAGGTAAGCTGGTAAAAAAGTAAATACATGAAAAAAAGGAGGAAGGAAAGAAGGGACGAATTCAGTAAAAGAAGGAACGAAGACTGGCGGGGAAGGCTGGATTGTAAATAAAATAAATACACGAGGGAAGAGAGGAGGGAAGGAAAAAATAAGTCATATCGTACGCGGCAGCTCAACATAACTAGCTCACAAGTTTCATTAAGAGTGGCCTACTGACACAAACAAGAATTTACTGTATATATAAAGACTCAGTGAACCTTTAAACATCTTAATTTTATGCCATGGCGCTGTTGTTTCCCTGATTTTTTTTGGCTCTGAATGGTTATTTATATTATTATTTTTATTACAGATGTTACATGTTGCTTATTAGTAAGGTTTCTCATATTCAGTTAACAATATTTTGAGAGAGAGAGAGAGAGAGAGAGAGAGAGAGAGTGTGTGTGTGTGTGTGTGTGTGTGTGTGTGTGTGTGTGTGTGTGTGTGTGTGTGTGTGTGTGTGTGTGTTTATCTACTCGTACCGGTAGGGATGTGTCACCGGTATGTCATCTCTTCTCACCGGTTAGCATATTATGACACTGGTAAAG
>NC_137019.1:4467500-4510000 GCF_032717465.1 Coenobita brevimanus | reverse complement strand
TGGCTGACAGTGGAATTTAAAGTAACCTAAGTGTCACTTTACTGCGTATTTGATTTCATCAATGAGTGTAGTGTAAATATTCTTAGAGGATGGTGAGGAAGTAGTAATGAATGAAGTCTAGCTTAAATATATAACAGTAAACCAAGTCAAATTCTCCTACTAAAAATACTGCAATCTCTTCAGTTTCATTTGCTACAGTATATAAATCTATTGAGAACTTCACCACAGTTCTATAGTACCAATTACATCACAGTTATCATCATCAACACCAACAACACAAATCTTGAAATAGGTACGGTAGACTTCTTTGGTCGACTGTGAGCATTACCCAGAAATTAATGTATCCAACAGTCTAACTCTAACTCCTTCAGTACGATGACGTTTTTATAAAGCTATTCTTGCAACTGCCTTAAGAGATTATTTAGAAGAGGAACTCGTTGTGAAGGGCTCAAAGCAGTCCATATTACCTCTTCGGCATAAGGGCGCATTTTATATTTTATTTTATTTCTTTTTACCGCTAAACTAACATATCTGGCTTGAACACCTCTCGCAGGGAAGGGGTTAATGGAGGAATGAAGCAAGGAGGGAGGGAGGAATGTAGGAGGGAGGGGAGGAGGTAGAAGGGAGGGTGGGTGGGAGAGGAATGAAGGAGGGAGGGAGTTAAGGAGTGTGAGTGAATGTGTGCCAAATGCTTTCCCTCATAGCTTCTCTCCTCACTCCTTCTCCTTTTATTTTCCTCTCTCTCTCTCTCTCTCTCTCTCTCTCTCTCTCTCTCTCTCTCTCTCTCTCTCATAATAATAATAATAATAATAACAACAACAAGAATACTACTACTACTACTACTAATCATTATCATCATCATCCAGTCCTATATTGCCCCATGAGGAGTGTAGAAGCCCAGGGCTAGGCAAGTTGGTCCTGACATTTCAAGAAGAAAGTGACCAGCCTCACTCATTCCTGAGTGGCATTATGTGAGCAATAAACCCAAACCACCCCTTGGATATACACCTGCACAGGCTCAATCCGATTGGAGCGCCTTAATTACCCACTAAACCACCAGGCGCCACAATTTGGTTACCACCCAGAGTAGTAAATGGTGGTGTACATGAAACCATTTGGCTTGTCACTCAGTGTAGAGTCACCCGTAGGCAGAAGGAAGAGGAAAGCATGAAGATAAGAAAGACACGAGAGTGAGTGTAAAGTCGCCCGTAGGCAGGAGGAGGAGAAAATAATGAAGGAAAGAAAGACAGAAGAAGAAGGAAGAAAGAGAGGAAAGGGCAGACACTCGAAAGCAGCACTGCATCGAGTGAGTGGATGGTGAGCGCCCCCACCTACTACATAATAATAATAATTAAAGCACTCAGAGAGTGAAACAGTTGGCCGAACAATCGGTTCGGCACCTACAGTTCCGCAGAATGGTAATGAAAAAATGTTGGAATGTAATCGTACAGACGTGATAAACACCTTCCCCGCTTCCAGACTACTGTTTAAACGCCATTCGTCAAAAGGTACCTACCGACTGTGTGGCTGGAAGGCCGAACTTGACCTTTGATTGCTCTCAAACTCAATTCAGTTCATTCTTACCTTACCCTAAAACCATCTACCAAGTTTGGTTGAAAACAGATCAAAAATGTGCAAGTTTACTTTACTCTGTGACCTTGACCTCTGACCTATTGCTCGGAAAACAGAGTACCTGTAATTCTATCCTGCTCAACTTTAAACCCATTAACCAAATTTAATCAAAATAAACTCTGACCTATTTGAGCTAAAAGGCCGAGCCTTTGACCTTGAAATGTGGCCTCTATCTCTTAACGATTGTTTTCAAAACTAAAACACTGAGCCCTTTCCTGTCCCCCAGCACTGCCACAAAGTTTGGTCAAAATCAGATCAAAACTGTGTTGACCTTGCCGTTCACCTGTGACCTGTGAAATTCTTCAGCCAAAAACTAATCACATGTTCCTCTGATGTCCTAAATTGTTACGCCAAAGCTGGTGCAATGCCATCCAATAGTTTTATATATATATAATCTTGTTAACGGACAGGCAGACAGACAGACAAACAAACCAAACCAGACACATAACTTCTTCATGCCGCAAGCGAGGGGTTAATAAACAAGGGAAAAATAAGAAAAAGGGAAAAAAAGGACAGAAAGTGTGTGTGTGTGTGTGTGTGTGTGTGTGTGTGTGTGTGTGTGTGTGTGTGTGTGTGTGTGTGTGTGTGTGTGTGTGTGTGTGTTTTAGGAAGAAAAGACAGGCCATTGAGGATGAGACAAGCCAGACACACCTCCTTGACACCACACCACACCCACACACACACCACACCTACCACACAACATCACACCTATTGCTCTATGTCTGCCGCACCACATTTGCCACACCACATCACACCTCTCATTCCTACCACACCACATTACCTCATCACACCACATCACACCTCTCATTCCTACTACACCACATTACCTCACCACACCACACCACACCGTACCTACCACACTACGCCACACCTACTACACCAAAGCACACCACACCACACTTGCCATACCACCCCACAACACACCTACCACACCACACCTACCACACCACACTCCCCTCACACGACACCTCCAACACTTCCCTGGCACTTATAAAACCTTCCTAACACTGCACCTCCTGACACCATACGACACTACATCCTGACACTACACCTACCGCACCTCCCTGGCACCCAATACGCCCCCCTGACATCACGTTTCGTCTACCACATCTATCTGACACCACAACTACAACTGTACCTACCACAGCCACCACACCTAATACAACTATACAATTGCAGATGAAGAATTGTATACTTTTGATATTGTGGAGTCCTTAGGATACCGTATATATAATGTAGGTTTCGTAATATCAGTTGACTAAATATTTGTACGTATGTTATTATTCAGACTAAATGAATATGAAATGGATGTCGGAAAAGACGTTTTACACAGTTTCTGAAACTTTTACTTAAGTGAAGCGGGGTTCAGAAGAAACAGCATCAAAGAAGTGAATTCTGATAACCTGTGCACACATGCGATCGTGGCAGGTAATAAACTGGTGTAACAGAACTGTTGCAAGACATTTGCCTTTATCATGATCCAGGCATCTACCAATATAGGTATATAGGTTTAAATTCAGTATTTCGCTGGTCGACCGGACATGTCCTGTCCATACTATACGGTACCGTGAACATTAAGCTGCCTTGTGGGTTCAAGGAATACAGGATGCTAGGGAGAAAAACTGCTCTAAAGGCACTGCAAGAGTCGACGTACGCCCCAAGCACTGTCACGACGGCTCACTGTGATTAACGAGTCTCAAACAGGCATTCCGCGTGTAATGATGTAGTTTTACAAAACGAAGGCTGGGCACAGGATGCTAGAATTTATAGAGGACCTGTCTAGGAAAGGCTGGCTGTTCACAGACTAACAAGGCATATGGGCCTGATGGGCCTTGTTGTCCTCAAGAACTGTGCTTCAGTGCTTACATCCTGCCTAGGTAAACTCTTTCGCCTTTGTCTGTCAACTAGTACCTTTCCTTCTAGCTGGAAGTTTACTCTCATTCAGCCAGTCCCAAAGAAGGGTGACCATTCCCAACCCTCTAACTATCGTCCAACTGCTTTAACATCCTGTGTCTCAAAACTTTTCGAGTCAATTCTTAACAGAAAAATTTTAAAGCATCTTTCCTATCACAACCTTCTTTGTGATCGTCAGTATGGGTTCCGTCAGGGAAGCTCCACTGGCGATCTTCTCACCTACCTTTCAGACTCCTGGTCATCCTCCTTTCGGGACTTTGGCGAAAGCTTTGTCATTGCTCTTGACATCTCAAAGGCTTTCGATCGAGTCTGGCATAAATTTTTAAATTCCAAACTGCCCTCTTGCGGTTTCTATCCTTCTATCTGTGCCTTCATTTCTAGCTTCCTTTCTGGTCGTTCTACAGCCGCTGTTGTAGACGGCCATCGTTCTTCTCCTAGATCTATTAACAGTGGTGTTCCTCAGGGCTCTGTCCTATCACCAACTCTCTTCCTTTTATTCATCAATGACCTTCTAAGCTGTACATCTAACCCTATCCACTCATACGCTGATGACTCCACCCTTCACCTTTCCATTCGGTTCCCGCAACGTCCATCTCAGCAGTTACTTCAACAAACAAGGGATGAGGCTATGACACACTGAATGGCTGACTTGGCTCGCATCCCTGATTGGGGTAAAAATAATCTTGTTTATAATGCATAAAAAACTCAGTTTTTACACTTATCAGCCCGACACAATCTTCCACAGGAGTACCCACTAAGGTTTAATAATATCCTGCTCAATCCTGCATCATCCTTGAACATGCTCGGGATTTCAGTCACTCGGGACTTATCTTGGAAAGATCATATTGCATCTCTTGTAAAATCTTCTTCCAAGAGACTGGGTGTGCTAAGCCGACTCCGTACCTTTTTTACCCCTGCACAGTTACTGACTTTATACACGGGTTTTATTCGCCCCTGTTTAGAGTACAACTCTCATGTGTGGGGAGGCTCCCCACATACAGCTCTTCTCAACAGGGTGGAGTCAAAGGCTTTTCGTCTAATCAACTCTCCTCCTCTTACTGGCTCCCTTCAACCTCTGTCTCTTCGCCGCACTGCAGCATCTTTATCTCTTTTCTCTCGTTACTTCCATAGTCGCTGCTCCTCTGAACTGTCTGCTTGCATCCCTCCACCTCTATGACGGGTGTGTAGCACCCGTCTAGCAACGACTCTCATCCCTTTTCTGTCCAACTCTCTAATGCAAGAGTTAACCGTTACTCCCAGTCCTTCATTTCCGCAACAGGTCATCTCTGGAACTGTCTCCCTCTGTCTGTATTTCCTACATCCTATGATCTCTAGTCTTTCAAACGCAGTGTGTCCAATTATCTCGAAATGAACGGATCTTGAATTTGGCTCTTTTGTATTGTGATTGTTTTTTCTTGGAAGGAACGGTTTGCGGGCTCCTGGCCTTTGGTTCCTTCTTTCTTGCCTAAAAAAAAGACACTGACTGTTGGTTAAAAGGAGTAGTAACATATTCAGGCCCACTGTGAATCCACCTGACTAGATATGGTCAGTTAAATACTGGTACCCGATATATATATATATATATATATATATATATATATATATATACACACACACAAAATATTTTTATGTAGATTTCTGTTTACCCAAAAATAAAATGTGTAAAGGAGAGATATCAGTTTTATAATGGCGCAATAAACATCTGAACAGTGCCCTTTCATACAGGGTAATTCACTACTCTGATGCACCAGCATAATTTAAACATTTTGTTTTTAATGAACTAATTCACGTGAAACTTGGTGCCTACTCTCTTTATTTCATTACAATTTATCCACAGTTACATCATCTTTTGAAAGCGGCTTCCTTCAGTGTTAAAAGACAACTGAACTCGGTGTTCCACACTAATGACTTTCCAATCCAACTTTTCCACTAGGACGGCTGCATTCTCCCTTATAAAGTTTTCTTGCACTTAACCAAATATGTAAAACTTATTTTTAAATCCTGTTCTCTTACAGTAGCCTTAAAGCCGGACAATAATCTTGAGTTAAATCATGAAAACATAGCCAAGCTGGTGGGTGAGTTGCATTTCATTTCCGCCAGCCCATATGTCTCCTTAAGTTCGAAAGTTGGATACTTTCTCAACTGCTGTATCTGAGTGACAAATACTGAAGTTTTAAGTATGGCGTTTCATTTAAATGCGTTCATTAATAACGGATACGTCGTCGTTATTCTGGGGCATCAGAGAAGTAAATCACCCTATATAATACCGTATGCAGAGCGATACTTTCATATATTACTCTACACCTTTTGGCAATTAAAGTGATTGTTGTTCTTCATTTGACATTACCTATCTGTCAGTCACAACAATTTCAAGAAACTGACCACAACTTCCACACTTAACACTACGTCCACACCTGCCACTCTTACCATAACTCTCAAAGCACCATCAGTCTGCCACACATATCACTCTTAGGCCTACAACTACCACATTTACCACAGCTGTTACAAGGGTGGTGATAAAGAGAGGTGCGGGGCAGGACTGTGCTTTACCCCCGGACCTATTTTCTGTATACAGCGAGATGATCCCAGAGAGATAGAAGGTCATGAGGGTTTAAGCACAGGAGGTCTAAATAACAATCTAATTCGATACGATGATGGCGTGGTTTTGACTCCAGATGATGATGAGAAGTTACAAAGTCTGATGACGTACTGGGTGATGTGAATGAGGGGAGGGGTCTGAGGGTAAATGTGAACAGTGTGTTGGGTAATGGCAAAGAAAAAAGTGGATATGTACGAGGTAGGATAGATTTAACACCTGCAGTCTGAGGCGTGTTTTTAGTATATTCTTGTTATTTACTGGCGGTCTTATTAAGGTTGAGTTATTACAGCTGAAGGTGCTGAATATTTATTAGCCTAACTAGCTACTTCACTTGTAGAGAGTCGTCCTGAGGCAAAGTAAAGTCATCTAGTGGTAGCCTGAATAAAATAAAATATCACCGGACTGAGGTGTTTAAGAGGAAATGAAAAAAAAAAAAAAGTTTAACAATTCTGCTATTTAGAGAGTAAAATATCTAGTGGCGGCAGGGCTGATGGTGAAATGGAGAATGGGAGAGACCGAAAGAGCGTCGGGCAGAATGAAATATATTACACGAAACAAGCACATCCCAGTAAAATGGAGATGATAGGCAGCTAAGAAATACAGAATGTGTGGTCGCTGATACTGTATGGATGCAAAACATGAACGGGAAATAAAACAAAGGAAAGAATAGTACACGCAGGGGAGATGTGGTGTTGGAGAAAACAATTGATGGTGGTGTGGAGTGAGTTACGGATACAAGGCTGGAAATGATTAATACTGTAATAGAAGATAAATAATGAAGACTACCAGAACAAGCTTCATTGTCTAGGGCAGGTGAGACGGAAATAGAAAAAAAATCTAATAAGAAGTCCAGGTAAAAAAGGAACATACGGAAAAAAATCAGTCTGACAGTAATAACAATACACTGAGTCTGACAGTCATAACAAAGAAGAAATGACAGAAAAAAGCAAAGTCTGACAGGAAGAACAGAAGAAACGTAGAGCAAGATGGCAACAACGAGAGAGAAAAAATCTGAATGGTAATGCGAGAATGACAGGTGGGTATGGTGGGAGCCTGGGTTGTTGCACAGGGCCAGAGGAAGAGCAGGCTGGCATACCATGATCGCCAGCGTCTTGAGTGGCATGGTACCTCCTTGAAGATGGCCATATTATCACACCTAGACCGACATTTTTATCATATCTGCTGTAATTACCACACCTACCACATTTACCACACCCACCATACTAACCATACCCACCACACTTACAGCACTTATCCACACCACATTTTCCACTACAACAACAATTACCACATCCACCACATTTACCATTCTGGCTACATTCACCACACATACAACAACTACATCATTAACCACATCAACCGCACTTACCACAACAACCTGCAAAACCTACGTCCATCTATCGTATTTACCGTCCGTAGGCTACCACATTTACCACAAATACCAGACCTACCGTATCACTTGCAGCAAAAACATTAACTTTCCACAATTACCACAACCCTACGCACTTGCCATTACTACCACCACAATCACACCGACCACCATAACACCACCACCACCACCACCACACCTTCCACCACCGCACTCAACACCTACCACCACCACACACCACATCTGCCACCACCACCACAACAACACCTATCCCCACCGCCGCACCTAATACCTGCCACCACCCCACACCACACCTGCCGCCACCACCACCACACACCACACCTACAGCCACCATCAAATACCACACTTACCACCACCACACTCCACACTTGCTACCACCACCACACACCACACCTGCTACCACTACCACAGTCACACTCCACACCATGCACCACAACCCTTACTTCCACAGCAACTGAATGAACAACCAGGATCCACCACAACCCCTACCCATTACAACCACCACCGCAACCACTCAAGCAACAAAATATCGCTAAAATATCACCAAAACTTTCAAAATACCACACACACACACACACACACACACACACACACACACACACACACACACACACACACACAAATCCACTTGCTCAAAATCCCCATCAGGAGTGTAGGGGTCAGAGGTTTTGACTATTCACTTGACCATGAGCGGCATTTTAAGGGCAATAAACCCCAACCACTCCTCGGACTTAAATCCTTGTAGACCACATGCGGTCGGAGCGCTAAATTCCACCAGATCATCATGTGTCCATCAGCTGGTTGTAATTATGGTTACCACCCAGCGCAGAATATGTTACCCTGGGCTACAGGAAACCATTTGGCTTGTCAGTCAGTGTCGAGTCATTGCTTCTAGTGAGTGGATGCCGGGCGTCCTCACCTACCACAAAGATACCAAAAATACAAATGCCTAACCTGCCACAGCTACCACAACTGTCAAACCTACCAATTGCCACAAGAGGCAGCTACGCCAGTAAGTGGCAATAATGACCTTAAGTGAAGCCTGGCAAATTACCATAACTTCAGTACCACACCACAGCTCCTACAGCTACCACACCAAACACAACAACCACAAAGGTAAAAAAATGCCGTACGCAAGAAATAACGACAAGACCTACGACAACCAGACAACTAAGATGGCGGCGGCGGGGAGGGAGGGAAGCAATACTGTCGCCATGGCAACACAATACCGCCTGAGGGGCAGTGTGCGAGTGTACGTGCATTTTACTGGCGGAAATTATGGCTCCAACAAACCCAGGTCATCTTTTAATTTCATTCAGACTAATGCCAGACCATTTTAAACAGAAAATAACTCAAACTGAAGCGGTTAGACGCAAATTCGGTTTCACCATTCAGAACAAGAGCGCGTTTTTAAATTCATACTCTATTAACGCTAGACGATTATTTGTAAAGCGACAACATCTGTTTCCAATAAAACCATAATCAAGGAAACATTACTTAATCTAAGAGAATTACTAACAAGCTATTCATTCATCACCGTAAACCTAACCCAATTTTCCACTTATTTAATAGGGTAAATAGCATCCAGAAATGGGAAAATTAAAAACACTAAACAAGGAGAGCTACCAGGTGCCTAATGAGACGGGGCACACATCCGTTCACCTATCATCAAAGACTTCGAAATTCTCACCGTCATCAAACAGGCATAGCGCTGAAGACCGAATTCCACAAATGGGCTTCAAATGGTCAGATGACGGAGAACGTCACATTACTGCTACCAGACTCTTTTAATCAGTGGTACTAATGGAGCTGAAGAGGGTTTTCTATAACTCCTCCAGTTCGAATAATCTCTCCCGAACTGAAGTAAGAAAAAAAATTTAAATGGTCTCGAGCTAGCAAGGAAAGCTAATATAATACTACAGTAATACTGTACTCGTTCTAATAATCCTTCGTTAATTCCTTTTTTTTTGCCTCATTTGTCACACATATTCACTAACCGTATTCAATTATCTTCTTGGTGTTCCACGCCTTCCCCTGCCTTAACTTACACACATACTGATACTTTTCTCACCAACCTTCTCATAATCACACTCTCTCGGTGACCGTACCATAAAAGTACTGTATATAACTAACTACCGCACTCCTTTTCTAACAATTGAAAGCCGACAAGCATAATATTTACTGCTTGTTATTGCATCTGTTATTCAAAAATATCGCTAACAATGATAACATACCGCTAAATATTGCTACTAAATACTGCCACCAGCAACATTACTAACTACTTCTATTGCCGATCATATACTGCGAACAACGACGTCTCTTCTCTCAACAGTAAACCACGCTATACCAGAATTTACATAACTGGGATTTGCTTTTATCGGACATCGAAAACCTAACCAAACGTTTTTTCTTTTATTGAACATTTTAAGCCAAATGTATAGATATTTCTCCCTTTTTATTGGACTCTTCAAACCTAGTAAATATTTTTCTTGTTTATCGGACACCCGAAACCTAACAGACATTTCTCTCTTTAACTGGACAGTGGACACCTAAAACCTAACAGATATATTTCTCTTTCATCGGACACCTAAAACCTAACAGACATTTTTCTCTTTTACTGGACACCTAATATCTAAGGGACATTTCTCTCTTTTACAGGACACCTAAAACCTAACAGACATTTTTCTCTTTTACTGGACACCTAATATCTAAGGGACATTTCTCTCTTTTATTGGACACCTTAAACCTAACAGACATTTTTCTCTTTTACTGGACACCTAATATCTAAGGGACATTTTTCTCTTTCATCGGACACCTAAAACCTAACAGACATTTTTCTCCTTTACTGGACACCTAATATCTAAGGGACATTTTTCCCTTTTATTGGACACCTGAAGCCTAACAGACATTTTTCTCTAACTGAACACTTTAAACCTAATAGTCATTTTTTTTTCTCTCTTTTTTATTTTTTTTAACACCTTAAACTTATCCTAACTACCAGGCACTTTTTTTTTTTTTACTGACAACTTAAACCTGTCGTACCAGATTTTTTTTTTCTTTTACCGGATACTTTTAACCTGCCGTACTACACATTTTTTTTTTTATCTTAACACCTTAAACTCAACAGACATTTTCCTCTTTTACCAGACTCAGTATAATGTAAACAAGTCTAGCGTACTCATGACCAACGATATATTTTAGCTCCATAAATTTATTAAACCCCTTCAAAACAATGCCACCTTTCTTATTTCGGTGAATATTTTCGACGTTCGGTATTAAAAACGGAAAGGTATTTTGAACATTTTACTAAATGCTGTGACAGCGCCATGCTTCCTCTAGAACGGTAAAAGGATGTTCACTTCTGCTGACAAGGAGACAGTGCAGTATGAAATTCTATATTGTGCGTTATTTTTCCCAGGTCTTCCTTTACAAGTAGTTTTTCATTGTCCTACGCGATCCGTCCCACATACAGGTGGCTTGCCTTCGCTACTTACTAGAAAATGAAAATTTGTTTTTAACTGGCCCAGGATCTCCTGTTCACTTGCAGTTCCGAACATTCAGCAACTGCCTACGAAAGGAGAGAAGTAACGGAGTTGTGCCTCACACGGGCAGAGCATAACATCCAGCATCACCTGACCCTGACCAGGTGACATCAAAGTGAGAGACGAGGTGGATAGTGCAGTCTATAATAATAGTGTTGAACAATACATCAATAGTGCACGAAGGAAATGAGACGGAGAAAGGAATAAGAAAAAAAAAGGGGGGGGGGGCAGTGGTAAAAACAGTGGAGAAAGGATATGATACGGAATAAGGAGACAGAAAAATGGAGGTAGCGATAAAAGTAATAAAGAAAGGAATTGAGACGGAGTATGGAACAGAAAAAAAATAGGAGGTAGAGATAAAGGTAGTGAGGGGAGGAAATGAAACGGAGAAAAGAGAGTAAAAAGGAAAGAGAGATAAGAGTAGTGAAGAAGAGAGAGAGAGAGAGAGAGAGAGAGAGAGAAGGGGGTAGAGATGACAAGATATCCGAATGTAACAGCACTTTATTTACTGCAGTTGAGCAAGGTTGGAGATCCTCTGCATTTACCCTTCTGCGGCGCGTGTCGATGCCACTCTGTCTCCTTCGATAAGGGACGAGGCCACGACATAATGGTGAACTATCAAAAGACATTATATTCTCCCCCCCCCCCATTTCTTTTTTGAGGCAATTTTAAAATATAACCGCACTCGTATGTGACCGTCGTTCTGAACATAAAATAGCGAGGTCACCTAGTTGTCTGCGGAGCCTTTCACCGTCCTGCATAATTCTTCCTCGAAATACCAGCATCTGGTGGAATACTGTAAATGGTAACGTAAGCTAGAGAGATAATGACACAAGTTAGCTGAACCTCAGTACCAGCATTTCTCTTGGTGAACACCCCCTTGTGAATATAAAGGATGCTGCTATCAGACAGACGTTCCGTTTGTGACTGTCGCCCACTGTAAAGACCGTGGCGGCACACACCTCCGCACACCATTTTATTACCCTGTCCTTTCTTTATGGATGATATACTGAACGATAACATTCTGCTATTCCGCTTTTTGTAACCAATATAAGGTAGCCCTGTTTAAAGCACTTTTGCTGATATTCAAAAACATCTCAAATATCTATTATTAAATTAATCCTCAAGAACTACGGTGAGCATCAGCGGTGAAAATACTAACGCCTCTTGTACCCTCGTGCAATGAATATGCCAAAAGAACAACCTACTTCAGTAAAAATACAAGGTGTTCTTATCTACTTCCTGCCACCGCCAAGTGATAACATTATGTTTTATGGAGGAGTTTTAAACAGTGGCTATCGTCCCCTTCTGTACGGGGCCGCCTTTCTTAATTTTTTCCTTCCATCGCATGCTATTTTATTCAGCTTAAAAGAACCCTCGCAGGGAAGGGGTTACGTGTCGCTATGAACACACAACTTCCCTTTAGCAATGTTCACTGTATTACAATATCCAATGTCGTATTATCAAGCGTCCTTATTAATGTATTGGACTCCCATTGTTTCACCAGACTTTCCCTCATACTGTACACTAGTCCAGAAAAGGCGACATTTATCGAAAAGTCGCTTATATCGCACATCATATGCTTAAATCACATTAAGATACAACAAAGCTTTACCCTGAAAAGAAAGCTAAATTTTATGATAGTCTACATGCATTACACATATAGGATGACACATATTACCAAAATAATCATTACTACCCTATTCCTAACTACAGCAAGAAACAGGAACAGAAAAATACAAAGATATGAGAACTATCAACACAGTGCCGCAGTACCAGGTCACACAGCCATCTACTCATTATATATCAAGGCTCCTGAAATTCCTCACTCCATCTCACAGGTCAAAGATCCACACAACATTGCGCTTCTTTGAAGGAGAAAGACATATCACCGACTGGCACGTTAAAAGAGGGGGTAACTCTTGCTATGTGCATGTCCGTACATACTTCATCAATTTCTCTTCTCTTAGTCCTTTCTTCTTCAGTTCCCTTTTCGTTCTTCTTTCCTGCCTTACCTCCTTCCTTTCCCTTTTCGTTCTTCTTTCCTGCCTTACCTCCTTCCTTGCCCTCATCTCCTTCCCTTCTGTCTTTCCTTCCGCCCTTTCCCTCCTTCATTCCTTCCTTTCGCTTCTGTCATTTCTTCCCTCCTCTCTATCCTTCCTTCCTTTCCCTCTTCTTCCTTCTGTCATTCCATCCCTCCTTCCTTCATTCCTTCCTTTCTCTTCTCCTCCATAAAATCCTCAAATTCCATACCTCGTTTACTCACACACTTACGTACATCACACCATCTATTTACCTGCTTCTTGATCTACCACTCCCTCTGCCTTCAAACTAATTCATATATACCCTTCTCACTGTCTTTAATATCAGCTCTAAGTGACTAATAGTACTAACCAAAAAATTAGCGACAGTAGCGTTATCTTTTTGCTCTTACTGATGATGATGATGATAATGATGATGATAATGTAATAATAATAATAATAACAAATAATAATAATGCCACCACCACCACCACCACCACCACAACCACCACCACCAATGATAATAATAATAGTAATAATAATGATAATAATAATAATAATAATAATAATAATAATAATAATAATAACAACATACCCGGAATATTAATTACGTGTATCATAAGTACATCATTATCACTAAAAACCTACAACTATTCTAAACCCACCATCATTAGCAAAGGCATTAGCTTTGGCGTGTGTAGTTACTATCATCATCATCAGCCCTAATGACTCAACCTGCGAGACCCAATTAACTGCCAATTAGAGTTCGATAAGCCTTCAGTGTACGATGTCACTAGGTTGCTAGATGAGGTCAGGTGAAGGGAGGGAGGGAAGGAAGGAACGAAGGAGTGAAAGAATGAATAAATGAATGAACGAACGGAGGATGGAAGGAGGAAAAGAAGGAAAGACGGAAGGAAGGAAGAAAGGAAAGAGGGAAAAGGAGGAAGCAAAGAAAAAAGAGGAAGGAAAAGGAAACGGAATAAGGCAGAAAGAAACGAGGAAGGTTTAGGAAAGGAGGGGAAGGAGTGGAAAGACGTGAATATAGGAACGAAGAAGAAAAGGAGACAAAGAAAGGAAAATAAGGAGGGAAAGAGAAGGAGAATAAGATCGAGAGGAATGCAGAAGGGAGGAAAAGAGGAATTAAAATCAGACAAGAGAGAGGAAGAAGAAGAAGCAATGAATGGAAGAAATGATGGAAAGACGAAGGAGGAGGAGGGAAAGAAAGTATTAAGGGGGAGAAAGATGAGTCATAAAAAGGAAGAAGGAAGGATAAGGAGAAATAAAGGAAGAAGCGAAGTAAAGTAAGAAAAAGAAGAAATAAAGGAAAAGGAAGGAAGGGAGAGGAAGAAGGAAGTCGGAGGAGGAAGAGGATGGAAGGGATGGAGTGGTAGAGTGAGAGGAGATAAAGAGGAAGGAAGAATGAAGCACAGACCATGGGCAGAAAAGAGGGAAGGAATGAAAGAGGGAGAGGAAGGAACGGGAAAGAATTTATGATGGAAAAAGAGAGAAAGTAATGAATGAAAAAGGGAGATGAGGGAAGGAAAGACAAAAGGAAGGAGAAGAGGAAGAGGAAGGAGGGAGATAAGGCAGGAAAGAAGAAAGAGGAGGGAAATAAAGGACTAAGTGATGGAAGGAAGGAGGTCAGGCTGAAAGAAGGGCGAGAACGAAGAGAGAAAAAAGGGTGACGGAGAAAGTAAGATAAAGCTCAGTGATTAGACAAAACAAAATATAATATCCTGCTATTCCAGATGGCGTTTTAATTCTAAGCTAACTCTATATTTTCCGTTTAAACCACTAGAAAAACAATTGCCCTAAAAATGTTAAATCTCAAAGTTAGCATGGGCCAGATTTCATTAGCCTTTCACGACGTCATAAAAGCTGAATTTCTTTATACTGGCGACCAAGAATTTATTTTATTTAGGCTGGGTATGGCCTCCTGTACTCTTAAGGGTTAATAAAAACATTCCCCGCTAACCCTTTCACGACGTCATAAAGCCGAGCAACTCCACACTGCCTATCAACGAGGGATTTTACTTTTCTTCTGTGTCGCTATATGGGTTAAGGACGCGAGGAGTGACGGAAGTTGGGTAGGCTGGGCTGTGTTAGAATACTAGGTTGTGTTAGTTCCAAGTTACCCGCAAGCAAGAGTCAAAAACAGAATGAAAACTAAAGGAAATGAACAGGGCCCAAGGAAATATCTTTTTACTATAGACAACCAATTTCATCAGCAAAGATAATTTTGAAACCCGGTCAATTTCGGTGGCGAGGCTATAACACTGACTACTAATCCTGAACCGCGATTTCCTTGTTTTCAAAATTTACTCAGATTTTGTATGCATACTGTTTGGTTAAAATATTATGAAAAAGGCAAAAGTGGATGAATGAGTGACTGAACAGAAAGTAAAGTGAGAAACATCCTAATTAGAATGCGAAGAAAACTGAAAAAATGAATGACTTAGAGAATGCAGAGTTTGCGCAGAGTAAAAAAATAAATAAATAAATAAAAAGAGGTAAAATAGAAGTATACGAAAATTAGGCAGCCAACCGGAATGTGAAAAAAGTAAGAAAGTGAAAAAAAAAAATGAATGGATGGGTAATCAGTGCAAAGTGAGAAGGAGACAGAGGAAGTGAAATGACTGGGGAAAAAAATCTAAACCTTGCGCTGTGATGACGCTTTTTCCATTTTAATCATGGTACTTCAAGACTATTTTTTTTTCTTTATATACTTCGGAAGGATCTCTGCTGTGGAGGGTTTAATTGAGGCTGAAACTAACCCCTCCAGTTCACAAAGCGTCCTGTAAGCTGAAAATTGTCGCCGCTGGTTGCAAGGATGAAAATAAAAAGACAATCGTATTAAGGCGGATGATAGGGTATAATGAACTAACCGTGGGTGGTGTTGCTGGTGGCGTGGGCGGTGTGGGCGGCCAGGCACAGGACCAGGAGCAAGGAGGCCGCCCACCCCCGCCCATCATCTCCACCGCCCGCCGCCAGACCCGTGGGCGGCCTTGGGCGTGTAGGGCGGCACGGTGTGGGTGTGTCCCCTCCCCCGCCCACACCCGACCTCGCTGATACACGACCACGCCCACACCAGCTTCTGATACTTCCCACGCCCACGTCCACACCCCACTCTAATCGCTCCCCCACCCACTTCGGTGTCCGTCCACGCCCACACCCACTTCTGATTAGTTTTAAACTCACTCTCGCCCTCTGTAGTAACTGTCCACACCCACACCCACTTCTCGCTGCTCCTCCGCTTACTCCCGCCCTCAAAATCTCCGACTCGCACCTTCTTTTCCTCCCTCTAACCCCCACACTCGCTACCTCCCTTCTTCGCACCCACTATGCGCGTCTCCCACCTGCAACCCACCCTGCTACAGCTCAGGTTACGGGTGTGGGTGGCTTATTTCAGGTTTCTTAACGAGTTCCACTCTTTTTGTACTTTTCCAACCACCACCACACTAACAACCACTTCACACCACAACTGCCACCATCACCACATTTCTGTCACTTCGCTATGACGCTGGTTTCAATCTCGGTCAGACCTTCACGGTTCCCGACGCAGCAGCTTCTAAACGAAAGAGACAGCAGGGACCTCGTGGTAACGTGGAGGAAGGACGAGCACGCTACACCCTCCCGCTTCGACGTCTAGCGGGTGACTGACGCGGTCACGCGGGGTGCCTGTTTATCCTAGTATCTAGGGTGCCGTTCGTCAGCCGAGGATCAGGGCCGATCCGTCTTGTGCTTGCGCCTGTCGGTTTCGTATTTTAACATAAGACGTGATCTGATATATAAACAGGAGAATATGAAAAAAGCTACGGGTGACACGAATGACCATCAGAGTTCTTCAGTGACATACATACATCATGAAAACAAAAGACCCATAAGATTCCACAGAGTAGATTCAGCCTCAGTAATATATATATATATATATATATATATATATATATATATATATATATATATATATATATATATATATATATATATATATACCATAGTAGCCGCGAACCATACAGATCCGAACCATGGAGTTCCCCCGTTTATTAACTTTTGAAAATGGTTAGTTTTGTCCATTCTACTGGACCTGGGTTTTCAATGGGATATGCAGTATGTGTGTGTATGTGTGTGTGTGTATGTGTTATATATACAGTACATATCTATCTATCTATCTATCTATCTATCTATATACATACGTATAGAGAGAGAGAGAGAGAGAGAGAGAGAGAGAGAGAGAGAGAGACTGATGAAAGGAAAGAAGAGATTAGGGTAGGGAGAGACGGCGATGAAGGGAGGGAAGAAGGAAGGAGTGGGAGGGGACAACAGGACCAGCCACCACCTAATACGGATGAATTAATTAACTAGAGATAAGTTTACTGGTGTCAAGGCTGAGAGAGAGAGAGAGAGAGAGAGAGAGAGAGAGAGAGAGAGAGAGAGAGAGAGAGAGAGAGAGAGAGAGAGAGAGAGAGAGAGAATTAATGGATAAACAGAGAAACACTGGAAGAAAGATGAATGGATGAGGTAAGAGGGAGAGTGAAGGAAGGAGCAAAAAGATAGGTGAGGGGGAAGAAGGACGGAGGGAGAGGAAGGAGAAGAGAGAGAAAAAGGAAAGAGGGTGGGAGTGGGAGAGGAAGTATGGAAGGAGGGAGAGAATGAGAGGGAAGAGTACACAGAGGATGGACGAAGAGGGATGAGTGGGAGAGGAAAGTAGGAAGGAAGGAAGGAAAGTGGGAAGGAAGGAAAGTAAGATGGAAAGAAGGAAGGAAGGAGAGGAGAGGAGTTGAAAATGAAGGTGGAGACAAGAGGAAACAAGGAAGCAGAGGAACTGAAAAGGAAGGTGAAAAAGAAAAGAAAGAAGGAAGGAGGAAAGGAGTGACAGAGGGAGGGAAGGAGGGAAGAGACAAGTGAGAAAGGAATGAAGAATTACACAGATACGCGGACCACACAGACTTCATGGTTGTTACTGAGTGGTCCGGCCTTAATATAAAGATTTATTCTCTTACTACAGAAGCTTAAGACGAGAACAGCAAATCCGAATCTTCCCTACCCCACCTTCCAAACCCTGTGGCAATCAGTCATACAAGAAAATAGCCCAGAAAACATTTTGCAGTACTAAAATACCAGAAACTAATTGAGTTGCAGATAGCAGAACATATATATTAAAAATGAAGTCACTGTTAGTAGGATAATGTAAGTATGTATTTAACTTTATAAGAATTGTACTGTACTTATCTTAAAAAGTACCATATATGTCTTAACCCTTTTTTATAGTGAAAATTAAACCATACAGGTAGGCTACGCATCCTGAGATTAGTATGACAATTCATAAATCGATTAAGCACCAAGGATCAAGGCTGGAAAAACTCTTTAACATGAACAGTCTCTAAAACATTATTCTCCGGCATAACTTATAACACAAACGTAACGATTAGGCGTCCGGAGAGGGTGCAAGTAATCCACCAATATATTCATCATACCCCTGCTGCCTACACACGATCCTGGGCATCTTAGGAAAGACCTGTTAATGTGAAGGAATAAGGACTCTCTTTCTTAACCTCTTCACGACATTCTTATTGCATTCTTGCCACCTTAAGACGACTTTGTACAGCTTAGGAAGGGGATATTAGTCAAGGGGTTAATCCAGCATCCCCACTCCAACTGTGAGGTGGATGTGGTATGGTAGTGGATGATAGTGGTATACAGTAGTAGTGGATGTGGTATGGTAGTGGATGGTAGTGGTATAGTAGTGGATGGTGTACGGTAGTGGATGGTAGGGGTATAGCAGTGGATGGTGTATGGTAGTGGATGGTAGTGGTATAGTAGTGGATGGTGTATGGGAGTGGATGGTAGTGGTATAGCAGTGGATGGTGTATGGGAGTGGATGGTAGTGGTATAGTAGTGGATGGTGTATGGTAGTGGGAGATAAGAAGGATACCTGTGCCTAGAGATATACCTCATGCAGGCATATTATTATCTTGCCAATTCTGGGGCATTCTGAGGCTGATGTTTTCCACACTTCATGGTGTGTACGTGTGCCCTACTGTCCTGTGATCCGAATAATGATAAAAAAATAATAACGATAAAAGTAACAATACTGCAACTACTACTACTACAACAACTACTACTACTACTACTGCTACTACTACTACTACTACTACTCCTACAGCTAATAATAATAATAATAATAATAATAATAAAACAACAACAATAATACTAATACTAATAATAACAATTTCATTACAAGTGCTGCCAATGACGGGAAGTTTCGTCATCTTAAAAATACCTTCGTAATCTGTTTTATTGCCTACTGTGCAATCTTACGTATTATTACTGAATCCAAGAACACACCCACCACGCTATGCACATCTCACGTAGTTTACTCGGAAATCCTACTACACAAGAAAAGATGGGAGAAAACAGAGAGAAGGAGAGAGAGAGAGAGAGAGAGAGAGAGAGAGAGAGAGAGAGAGAGAGAGAGAGAGAGAGAGAGAGAGAGAGAGAGAGAGAGAGAGAGAGAGGGGCAAGAAAGGAAAAGATGGAAGGATGCAAGGCGGGAGAGAAGACAGGAAGGAAGGGAGTAAAGAGAAAGAGAAAAGGAAAGGAAGGAGAAAGAGAAAGAAAGGAGGGAAGAAAGGGGAAGGAGTGAGGATTAAAAAAAAAGAGAGAGAATGAGACAAAGGAAAGGAGAAATGGAATGGGAATCAAGGTGAACAGGAAGAAGCAGAGGAAAACAAGAGAATGAGGAAAAGGAAGAAAGAAAGGTAAGGAGAGAGGGCAAGGGAAGAGAAAAGAAGTGAAGTGATATGCAGAGAAGAGAAGTGAAGAGATGAGAAGAGAAGGGAAGAGAGGAGAGGAGAGGAGAAGAGGAAAGGAGAAGAGAAAAGAAGAGAGGAGAAGAGGAAAGGAGTGGAGAGGAGAGAGAAGGAGGAGAGAAGAGAGGAGAAGTGAAGAGAACAGATAAAAGGATGAGGAGAAGAAGGAGAGAAGAGGGCAGTCTAATAAAATAAAGGACCCTACCAAAGAAGGCGAGTTTATTGTCACCTATGCTGGTCAGGTAGGGGTGAGGAAGAGGTGGGGGGCAGGGGTGAAACAGGGATGGGGATGGGTGAGGCAGGGGAGGGTCTCTACGGCAGGGGTGAGGCAGGAATGTGGCAAGGATTGGGCAAGGGTGAGGAAGGGATGTGGTAGGGGTAAGGTAGGGATGGTGCAAGGGTAAGGCAGGGATGGGGCAGGGATGGGGGAGGGTTGGAACAGGGATAGGGAGGGGTGAGGCAAGGATGGGACAGGAATGAGGCAGGGATGGGACAGGAGTGAAAAAGCGATGCGGCAGGGGTGAGACAAGGATGGGGCAGGGGTG
Organism: Coenobita brevimanus; assembly: GCF_032717465.1. NCBI lineage: Eukaryota > Metazoa > Arthropoda > Malacostraca > Decapoda > Coenobitidae > Coenobita > Coenobita brevimanus. The sequence goes on along the minus strand of NC_137019.1, from coordinate 4,489,548 downwards.
AGGCAGTGATGGGGAAGGCGTGAGGCAAAGATGGGGAAGGGGTGGAGCAGGAACCCTGGGCATTCATAGGTTAATCACTCAGATCTAACGATATTAATTTGCTTTTCCATTCCGGCGAGTCTGTTACCGTAGGTTAAGTTAGGTTAGATTGGGTTAGGCTAGATTGGTTAGATTACTAGGTTAGGGTTGATTGGCTGGATTGCTTGGTTAGGTTAGTAAAGTTTGGTCTGGGTACAATACTTCGTTAAGTTGGGTTAGTTTACATTAAGTTACGTCATGGATATGTAGAGTTAAACTGGTAATAATACATCTAGGTAGATTCCATTAAGTTTTAGTTGATATGCCACAGCGCAATGGTAACAAAAACAAATAGAGAATTTAGAATATGGGTAAAAACAAGAAAAAATCACCAAGAAACGATCATTTACCACCATAAATTAGACGAACATAGAAAAAACAAAGAAAAAGAGGTAAGGTGTTATTTCTGCTTAAACTAGAGCATATGTTTACCGTCAAAAGTATAAGTATGCACAAAACTACTTTTCTCTAAACTGGCCTAAAATTTCCATCTATCCATCCTGAATGCTGAAGTGTAATAACAGATCAACACAATGGTATTATTGCTCTTTCGGACATTTCCAGTTTCCTTTTTATTCGGGAGCTACTACTTACCTCGACTCAGATTAAGGTAAGAGCCCTGGGTTAGGTTAGGTAAGGTTAGGTTACGTTTAGTTAAATTTTGGTTTGGCTAGGTTGGGATTTCGTCTTCCAAAGACCTCTAGTCACGAGGAAGTACTATGGAAAGTATGTAGGGCCGTAGGATTGTGTTTTGTTCTCGAAATAAGCTGCAAAAGGAAAATTTAAGCTGGGCCATGTTTTTTTTTTTTTTTTTTTTTTTTTTACCATTCAGTACAAGCCCCAACACTCTGGGGAACACAGTCCCTGAAGGCCAAGCAGGGAGGGGTGCATGAGGAAAACAAAATCGGTATCATAGGGCACAGAAGGTACAGATGGAAATATCATTACAAGCACAATAATGAACAATGAAATACAATGGTACATACATGGTACAAAGTTGGCAAAGTAATTATCATTACATGTTTTGATATTAGTGAAGTGGTACACAGATACACACGTATGTACACACATATGCAGAGAGAGGCACATATGCACACATACATATACGTATATATCTATACATATATGTATACTGTATAGTCATGGCCAAGCGAGGATAAGTATAGTAACTCTTAAAAGTCTCGTTTTCTTCGAAGATATCTATTAGTTTTCTGTGTCCCTCATTTGGTAAACTTGTGTAAATGTCATGCTTTTCTTAAAACAGTGTTTACATAATTAAACAAATGCACCAAATTGAGATATCAATTTCTTTTATACAGCATTAATGCTGGAACCACTGATGAGTGTGTGTGGAAGGAGAAGTCAGCGTCTGTACAAGATAACAAGGATATGTTACAAGACCCAACGGTGTCGATTGTGTTGTATGAATGCATACGTGGTATTACCTAAACGCCAAGTAGCAATACAGGGTGGGAATGCTGTAAGTGAAGTGGCTTAGGTGAGTGGCTTAGGTAAAAGAGGCGTGAAATAGGTTGACCAGGGTGTGCTAAAAGTATAAAGAACAGGAGACGTGGGATATACACAGGAAACACAAATAAGAGAAAAAGGGCGAAGGGAAAATCTGGAGGGGGAAGACCATTATGAGAGTGGAAAGGTAGTGTGACAGATTTTCTGTCAGACGTACCAGAGTTTCACGAGAAAGAGCACAGTGGAATGAATTGGTATTTCAAACGAACAGGCTACTTGCTCTCCGTGATCTGTTGAAAGCGAAAAGGCAAAGAAAGAGGGGTAAACCAAAGACTGGAAACTAAGCTTATTGTCGAGCAGACTGAGCCGTACTATATGACAGTGTAAAACGCATAAAATGAGGCTGCTTTCGCCTCTTGGGTGCCGCTCGAGCGGATCTCATGTTAAAAAATATGCTATTTCATTTATCTCTATCTTTCCTTATCTATCTGTGTGTGTGTGTGTGTGTGTGTGTGTGTGTGTGTGTGTGTGTGTGTGTGTGTGTGTGTGTGTGTGTGTGTGTGTGTGCGTGCGCGCGCGCGCGCCGGTATAGCCCCATGGTGGCTCAGTCAGCAAAGCCCCAACTTGAAAGTAAAGCGATCTCACCAAAGAACTATTCTCTGCTCAAATTCTCAGAAATGACCTTTGTATTTACTACCTAGTACGATACTCTGGGAAGCACAGTCTGATATACGGTAAGTGGCAGGGGCGTAGTGTATTGAAAAACCTATGCTTTCTTTACAGTTAGCCTACTTTTAAATGTGATATTTATATCAACACCGATGCTGTAAAACAGGCAGCTCATAGAATAAATATCATCAAACATTATGTTTGACTCTGCACTGTTTGTGGAGTGGAACAAAATCATGCAGCGGACACCTCTGGCTGAAAAAAAAAAAAAAAAAAAAAAAAAAAAAAAAAAATCAGTATGGACACAAAAATGTTGCTCGCATTAACGAAAAGATACGGTCGGAACAATAACTATTTTAGTTGGCTGTTTATACATACAGTATAATGTACTCATGATTTAGTCCTGGTGGTACAGTGACGTATTAAATGTACGTAGAGATTCTAATCCCCAACAGGTAACAGCTTCTCAGCTGTTTATCTGTACTCAAATATCCTTTTTTCTTCTTCTTCTTTTTCTGTTTAGTGCTGTCATTTTGTGTGCTGTGAATCGGTCCTCCTACGAACCGAAATCTTCTCGTGGGACAACATAACAGTCACAGGTAAGATAATCAACTCTTTCACGCCCACCACCGCCACCATAACGATATCTGCAGGCTGAGTGTATTCATAACAGTACCACGAACTGCAGTGAGCTACAATTATCCGCTGCCTATGATCCATTCCACGTACGATGCGAGTAAGCCTATACCCTACGGTTTTGCCTGCTAACTTGAAGAACTGTCTGTCTATATTTAACTCGAGGTAAACCTCAAAATTAGCAGCCAGATTAAATACAACTTCCCTATACCATTAAGAGGAAAGGACGATTACCGTGCTCAATGGGTTACTAGTGTGATACTTACGTGTATATGGGTGTGGGAGTCATAAGCATCATGTGTGCAAACATGCTACATGATGTTTATAAACACACACACACACACACACACACACACACACACACACACACACACACACACACACACACACACACTAAAATCAGATGACTTTAAGAGCAGCAGACCACACATCAACCCTAAAAATGCACCTTAATGTTTTGACAAAGTACTAATCGTTAATGTCAACATGGTGAGGAGGAGCCTCACTAAGAGCTTTGTGTGTGTGTGTGTGTGTGTGTGTGTGTGTGTGTGTGTGTGTGTGTGTTGTGGGAGGGGCTACTCTTCCCTACACCTTCACTTTCCCCACAATCTGTTCACCCATATTATCAGTAGCCATATTATTTCATTCACCTTAACCCTTTCAGATCTTATATAACGTTATTTACATTTCATTCTTGATACCACCATACGATTTTATTAAGCTTAGGGGAGACTTTTCACCGAGACAGGATAGGTATACACATAATAATCCCTCTTCACTACTACAGATCCATCCAAAGTTGAATAAAATCGTCTTAAAGTAGTAAAGAATGGACTGGGGGGGCTAAAAAAAAAAAAAAAAAAAAATCCCCATTAATCCCACAGCCCAGTGAATCCGGGTGGCGTGTTTTTCAATTTGTTATTGCTGCCACCAGACGATTTTTACCCATCGCAAAAAGGCCACCTGGTTGTCAATGGTTTAGTTATACATTATCTAACCCCACCAGTTAAAACATCCCTCCTAGGCTAAATAAATCGTCTGGAGAGAGAAATAATACATTTTAAACTATGTCACTGGATTCAACGGGTTAAGTGATGATGATGATGATGATGATGATGATGATGATGAACTTTAGCATTTTATTCCCCCTGCTGCCCACGAGAGTCCGGCTGAGGTAAACGTCCAGTGATTGCACAAGAATCTTTAAACCAGATGATGATTAACTTTTTGCTGAGTCCCAATCCTCCCCTAGAACAAGGCACATAATAATTAAAGTTTTGTTCATGACAGTAATTGTAGTGCTGGTTAAGGAGCAATAAGAGGGAAACAAGCTATGTCTATGAGCGGCATTCTCCTGCGACTGGGAAGCTTACTAACACCTTTTCCATACCCGTTTATTTCTGATTCTGCTCCGTTACTATATTCTTGGGTTATTCATGCTCTCTATGTCGATATCAAAAAGATATAAGAAGTAAAAAAAAAACGGATGCTAATGTGTAGTTTAGAAAATAAATCGTTAAGGAGGAGGTGCCAGGGAACCTCCTTACCCGACGATCGAGATTACGGGCCATATGAATCTGATAGGCTTGAAAATCCCACCGTCAGACTTCGCCACCAATGAAAGGGTCACCAACATATATTTTTGCGACCTCTTTCAACCCTAGGACGTATTGTGTTATTTCTTGTTATCTTCGGACGATTTCATGCAGCTCAATCTTTTTTTTTTTTTTTTCGAAATTAGAGTTAGAGAGTTCATTTGCCCTTTCAGTACGATACAACGATACGTCTTTCTTTAACTGAGTAATCTGGTGGGAGAATAATATATCATTTATCACGTCCTCTGAAAGAAGTGATTAACCTTTTGGCATTTCTTTCTCTGTCTTTATTGGCCTTCTTTCTTTTTCTTTTTTAATATCCCTTCGTGGCTTCTCTTCTTTTCCTCTCCTCCCTCCACCTCTTCCCTCATCCATTTTTTTCTTTTCTTCTTTTCCCTCACCATCATCCTTATCTCTCCTCTCTCCCTGTTTTGCCCTTCTCTTCTTTCTTTCTCTCTTCATTCTCCCTTGCGCCTCCATTCATTTTCCCTTCCCCTTTCATTCCTCCTCCTCATTTTTCTCTCCTTTCTCTTCTCTGCTTATCTTCCTTTTCCTTATATCTCTCACTTTTCATTCTTCTCTTCCCTCCATTACTATTTTTCCCACCCTCTCCCTCCTTACTCCTCATTTCCTCCCCCTCCTCATCCTCTCCCTCCCCCTCCTCATCCTCTCCCTCCCCCTCCCTTCACTCATTGCAGCTCATTACTCTAATAGCAACACGAACCACGCAATCTCTCTCTCTCTCTCTCTCTCTCTCTCTCTCTCTCTCTCTCTCTCTCTCTCTCTCTCTCTCCGTACCCATAACTCCTCCACAAACACCTCTCTTGCCTTCCCAGTTTATCTTTCCTCCATGGCACGTGCTTGCTTTGTTTATTATTGTTTGTTGTTGTTGTTGCTTGAGGCCATTCATATTTAACTTCCCAAAACACCTCGGCCCCATAGCCAATAATTACCCTTATTAAATTATCAACATTTTTTTGGACTTACAACCAGTTCCCTGATATTTGGAAGTAATCAGCCACCCTCCTTATACTGAAGCCGGACAAACTACCCAATAATCCATCGTCGTACTCAGTGTTTATGGAAATCTTCATCCTACATAGGATCAACCATTCACCTCTCCTGATTCCACTAACTCCCAACATAGATTCCGTTCCCAGTAATCATCCACCACACACCTTTCTGCGCTAACTCAACTCAACTCAACTCGACTTGTTACAGAACAGTTTATCTATCAGTATATTAATCTACTAGTATTCGGTGTTAATCTATCGGTATGTTAGGCTCCCAGTCTGTTAACATAAATCCATCTTTTTTTCTTTTTTTTTCTGAACTATTAGAACTACTTAATATTTTAATGGATGCTTCATATTTTAACTTCTGAAATTTTATAATCTTCTTCTTCTCTCTCTCTCTCTCTCTCTCTCTCTCTGTACCCATACCTCTTCAGCACGTACCCTCCTCCCATCCTCCTCCACTTTCCTTTCATCTTTCCTCCAGGTCCCTCTTTTACTGTTTCGTCATCTCTGTATATATGTATGTATTTATATATGTATGTATGTATGTATGTATGTACCTCCATTTCTCAGTCTGTTTATCTATCGGTACATCTATTAACACCTCCAGTATGATAACATATATTATATTCTAATCACACCACATGATTTAATTCAACTTACAATGGCCTCTCGTTGTGGAGTGGTAGGCAATAATCTCCATTACCATATTCAGTGTTACGTGTGTGTGTGTGTGTGTGTGTGTGTGTGTGTGTGTGTGTGTGTGTGTGTGTGTATGTGTGTGTGTTTGCTCACATTAGGAAGGACATCTCGCAGTCAAAGCGTAAATCTATCTACCTAACAATCGACTTCTTATCCTACCTATATACCCTCTCATCCGTCTATCTATCAGTCCATCTCCTTATCTGTCTATGAGCGTATCAGTTTATCTATCTATTAACAGACGCTAATTCTTTCAGTACGATGGGGTCTTTTTATATTTTATTCTCGTCACCACTACATCTTTATTTTTTTTCACCTGACGGGACTAGATTAATCCTATAACCTGAATACTAAGCCATGGTTGTGTGAAATTTAATGAAACTTTGACATGGGGTTGGAACGAGTCTCCTTGGTTACTAGTCAAATCCACCCTCCAATCTGACACAGCACTCTGGTCATAAACTAAGGTGAAAGGGGCTGCCAATCTTTTTTCAGTAATAATAATAGCACTATTGACGATTTTACTAGGCTTAGGAGTAAATATCGGTTTGTAAAGGGTAGATTTTGTCTTCATTAACTTCCTAACTACAAAAAAATTCTTCCCTATGCTGAGTAAAATCGTCTGGAGGAAGTCAGAAAAAATAATGAAATACTCATAATATATCAAGGGGTCAATGAATCTTAATCTATCTGCCTCTCAGTTTATCTATCTGCCAGAGTGTATGGTCATTATAGTTCTTTCACCTTAACTTGGCCAAAATATTCGTTCTGTTGCAGTTTATTTCACTTACGAGAAGAAAAAGACATCACTACAGCCCTGCACTCTTTCCATGGCACTTCTTCATGACTAACGCAGTATTCTATTGTTAATCTACTGTTACAGCTCAGCATTCAAGATGGAGAGATGCTAGTTTTAGGCCAAGTTAAAGTGGAAAGCGTATAGACCATCAGAATCACGATCTAACACTAATTTGATGTCTGTCTATCTATCTCTTTATCTACCTAGCCATTTTGATCAGTTCTGATGAAGGAATACGTGACTATGATGTGATCTCAATGAATGGTTTAAACTATATATTTTTTCCTTGTCTCAAACAATATATCTTTTCCCACACTTTCATACTCTCCCCCCCCCCTCTCTTTTTTTTCGTCATCCCACACAGTCTAATTACTCTCTTTCACTTTATCTCACCCTGTCTCTTTTGTCTTCCACCCTGTGATCTCTCTCTCTCTCTCTCTCTCTCTCTCTCTCTCTCTCTCTCTCTCGTTTTAATAATCATAACAAAGCGACGTAAAATGTTTTGTTTGTCAGGTTGCACTTTGAATACGTAAAGCAGTTCTGGGCATCACACTAGACTGAAGACTTATTTTTTTAATTGGATACAGTTCAGAAGAGATAAGGAATAAATCAGGTATATTATTGTCTGTATCTTAATGGTGAAAAATAGTCAGGAGATGCAAGAAGGTTAAAACTGATAATTTTGTCGTCCTTCCAGCCTGAACAACAAGGAAGAATGTGTTCAAAATTATTCCATTCAATCTGATCTGGCATTTTTCGTTTTCTAAATTTACAGTTTTATTTACATTAAGATATACCTTTCCAACAGAAGGAGTCATATATAGTCTTCATTACCTCCTTCGCTGCTCGGAATCTCTCAAATGCTGAATGAAATCGGCTCGTAGTAGCAAGAAAAAAATACAGGTCCGCCATCGGGGGTTAAGAGAACATTGGGTACATTTGGATATTACAAGTTACGTCCTCTCCAGTGATACCGTCATCCTTATGCTTCATCTCTTCCTGTTCTGTTCACCTTCTCACTTTCTTTCTATATTCATTCTCCCCTCCCCTTCCATTCATTCCCCTCCATTTTTTTCTCCTTCATCTATTAGCTCTCCCCGTCTCTTCCATTCACCTCCCTTCCTAATCCACCGCGTCATTCAGATGCAAGTTAAACCTCAACCACCATCAGGGTGAGGTTGTGCGATGATCTATACTCGGTTTGTTTTCATATGACGGGACAGGGTCAGTTCCACAACTTGAACACTATATCGCGGTTGTATAAGAGTGGATGTTTTAATTATGAAGTAGGACTGAGTCTCCTTGTTTCCTAGTCAAACCGACCCCTCCAATCTGACTACAATTGGACATCCCCTAAGCTGAACAAGACTAGGAATGTTTGTCAGGTTAGAACTAAAGCGTTACAGAGCAAAGAACAAGCAACAGAACATCGTCTTACCCTAGTACATGAGATGATGATGCTTTCAGCTACCGGCCATATCTTCAAGCACTATTGTGTGCACGTCCAGTGAGGAAATGGCCGCCGCTACTGCATCTCTTGTCTGAAAAGAAAAAAAAAAATCCATTGTTGTATTTAAACTGATCTTACTGCATATAGTTCACTTTATTTTTAGTGCTACCGTCTTCCTGTGATGCTTCTTTCAGGCATTCCTAATATGAATGTTGGCCTTTCATGAAGGGACCCTATACACAGACAACTCCCACTGACTGTACAATAATCACCTGTATCTGGAGAAGCATATATGAGGTATGTTAACAACTGCACAGGATAAACAAGCTTCCACAACAGTTAATCATTACCACAGATTGTTTTTATTTTTTTGTATTTAACCTTCACTCTAACATGATAGTGAGGTGTTTGATAACTCTATAAGTGAATGCAAGCAAATAACCAAGCTATCCTATACAGAACTCCAGCTAAGACGAGTTTATAAATAGGCCCTTGATTAACGGAGAAAAAAAATCCAAGAAATTCGACAAGTTTTTAAATTCAACTTCAAACACCTTGAAAAACAATAATCTGGCAGGTGATGAAGAGTACACACATTACACCAGACCTGGTTAATTTTGACCTGATGGGGTTGGGTCACTCCTAAAACTTGAATATAGAGTCACGGCTGCACGAAGTCTGATGAGACTTAGTTATGGAGCTCGAATATGTCTTCATGATTAATATAGTTCTTTCACCTTAACTTGGCCCAGATTTTGGTCCCTTTGTACCTTATTTTATAGTACTCATTGACGGAAACAGAAAACGCCACGACACTGCATCCCTTCCACAGCACTTCTTCGTGACAGGCATCATATTCTAGTGTCCGAATGTTACTGCTTAGCGTTCAGGATGAAGGAACTGCAATTTAAGCCAAGTTAAAGTGCAAGGGGTATTGTTAGATCGACATTCCCAGTCCGATTATAACTGGCCATTACTAGCGGGGTGAAAGGTTAGGGTCCTTGTCAGGTTGAATAAAACGCACTACACCTCCCCAGCCTAACCCCACGCCCACTAACTTCCTCCAGTGGTGGGTTGATCTGATTCAGGAACGTGATCTGCCCTTTGAATGGAACCTCCGATCTTTATTACGTAACTTTTCATTTACTAGCTTTATTCTCTCTCTCTCTCTCTCTCTCTCCTCCCACACAGTCTCATTTCTTACTCTTGTCTCATCAGATCTCTCACTGTCTCTTCCATCTTCCTCTCCATCCCCTCCTTTCTCCAACTATTTATATATTTATTTATCCATCCATCTATCTCTCTATCTGCCTAATCCATCCGTCTATCTATCTGTCTATCTATCTATCTATTTATCCATCTACTCAAACCACACAGCCTGTCCCCAGTGATTCTGCGGCACTCACTTCTCATGGTCCACAATACGTCAGATGTAGTCAGCCAAAAATCTATCAAGACTCCCGTTGTGCCCCACCCCTTCAAAACAATTATTTTTTTTTAATCTTCCTGCTGCTTTCTGACGATTTTATTCTAGTTAGGGAAGTCCTCTCGTAATAAAAAGGTTAATGATGGCTACACCTAACTCGTCTAGTTCAAAGAGCCACGTTAAAGATGAAGAAAAAGCGTCTGAAATAGCGAGAAAAAGTAAGAAATATTGAAGGGAATGAGTTAACATTTTGATACGTAGGGTGAGATTTTGGAATGCTGTCCTATATGTCTCGTCTCCATCACCTTAAGGCAGCCTCCATTTCAAGACATAGGACTGTAAAAAAAACAAAAAAAGTTTCATGTTTTCCATTCCAATATGCAAACAGGGGAAAACTTGTAAATCTGCCGTCTATCTCATAATGTGCTCTATAAACCAACTTTAATGTAGTTTACTGTGGACTTATCATAAAAAAAGGTCTACTAAAAACGAGGTCAAAATGTATTCTGTTCTATACAATCATTAACCTTTTGCCCGATGGCGTCTTTTTTGTCGTTTCTTCTTATCTTCAAATACTATATTCATCTCCAGATATTTCAAGTTGGAGAGATTAAATATATCCCTCATTATCTTACTCACTACAAAATTTTCCCCCTAAATCCTACCAAATTATCTGTTCGGTAACTAAAAGAAAATAAAGACCGCATTTAAGGTGCCAAAACAACACCACTGGCACCAACCAGAACCTTAACCTAATCAAGCATGGTCACAGTGGCGTGGGACACATGCTGATACAAATTAAGTTACATTCCGTTCCTTGGTGTCAGGCGTGATGAAGGCGGCGGTGAGAAACGGAATGGCACGAACGCAAGCGGGTGAAACGAAATGTACTTATTCCACCATTACCCCGATGGACGAGACTCTCAATCAGAATTACCAGACACGTCGAAATCTATTGCGGATTTTCTTTAATGTAATTTAACAGAACGTAGGATCTCGACATTCCTTTTCTTAACTGTATCTTTATTTATCCCCCTCTCTCTCTCTCTCTGGTCTTTCCTCCAACTGGTCAGCTCTGGAAATGTGTTTACCTGATTTTGTCTTTCCCACTGCCTATGACCTCCAGTCTTACAAACGCATTCCAGGCATCTCGAAATCAGCGGATCTTGAATTTGGTACTCAGCTTTGGGTACTTTCTTTCATCATCATTATCATCATCAACAACATCATCATCATCATTCAGCCTCTTTTTCCCATTATCACGTAAGATGAAGTACAATAAGGTCAATAAAACAGGGAAACGGGAAAAAATGATATAAGGTAAGGTCCAGAAAGTAAGGAAAAAGAAATAAAACAAGATAGTGGGAGAACTAATCAACAGTATCTCCAGTAAAATGGGCCACACACTCATTCACTCACCACACAAATCCTCGGAATCCTGAATCTCCCTCACTGATCCACCTTGCCACACCTGTCCTTTATATTACCCATCAGATTAGGACAACACGAAGACCACTGGATATTATTACCTATCAGACAGCCCATCCGACAATCAGATTCTTTCGTTCTACATTAAAAAAAAGCCATTCCCCCCCGTCTGTGTGTGTGTGTGTGTGTGTGTGTGTGTGTGTGTGTGTGTGTGTGTGTGTGTGTGTGTGTGTGTGTGTGTGTGTGTGTGTGTGTGTGTGTGTGTATTCAACTATTCCTCTGTATATCCCTTTGTCTTCTTATCCATTTCCTCTCTCTCTCTCTCTCTCTCTCTCTTTCTCTCTCTCTCTCTCTCTCTCTCTCTCTCTCTCTCTCTCTCTCAGATGAAGGAAATCGATAAGCGCGAGAGTGTCGGGGTAGGAAGCGCCCCAGTCCCCCTGCCCCTCTCTTTCTCTCTCGCTTCTCGTTCCTCCCTCCCTCAGTTCCTCCTCAGCCGCGGTCGCAACTCCTCCCGCAGACCTCCCCGCAGCCGCAGCCCTGTACTAAGCCCTCCTGCAGCCCTCAAGCCCTTAGGAAACGGGGTGCGGGCAGTGGCAGTGAGGTGGGAAGGGAAGTGAGTGACCAAACTTGACCCAGATACAAGGTAGGCGGATTTCAACTAAGGATCTAGGTAACTAATTCTTTAAGGTGAATGTTGCTTAGATGCAGGACAAAAGTAACTAATCGAGTGAATGTTAAGTTCTAGATATTAGTAACTCATCCTATATGGTGGGTGTTACTTAATTTCTTGATGTTACTTAAATTCTAGATATAAGTAATTGATCCTTTAAGCCGGGTGTTACTTCAGTGGTGTACGAGAAAAAAAAATGATCCTGTAAGGTGAATGTTACTTAAATTCCAGGTAGGGTGTTACTTAAATAAGAGTGTTACTTAACTTCCAGATGTAAGTACAGTAACTAATCCTTCAGGGTGGCTAATCTTACTTAAAATCAGGGTATCAGTGGCTCATCCTTTAACCCTTTCACTACGATGACGTCTTTTATTTCATTCTTGCTACTTTCAGACGATTTAACTCAGCCTAGGACCGATTTTACTAACTAGAGGGATTACATGTAGCCATCACGAACCCCTCTAGGCACCTGTGAGTTCCCTTTGGCTAGATATATTTGACTGGAGACAGATAAAAAAAAAAATAGATAAAAAATAGATGATGTCTTGGGAGTGAAGGTGTTAAGATGGCGTGCTACTTAGTTTGAAGGCATTTGTTCTTTTAAGGCAATAGTGTTACTTAAATTAGAAGTGTATATAGTTAATTTTCTAAGGTGGGGGAGTTACTTTCCAGGGATTATTATGTTATCGTTTAAATTAGGAGAGTTAATTACAGTGGAACTATATGTGATTAATCTTTTATGAGGGGAAAGCTACTTAAATTCAAAAGGTAATTATGTAATCACTTAAACTGGGAGAGTTACTTAAATCTGACGTATACATAGTTAAACTTTCTATAAAAAAAAATAGCGAGGAGAGTTACTTAAATTCAAAGTGTAAATAATCAATCTTTTAAGAGAGAAGAGGCACGTAAATTCAAGGGATAATTTTGTACCGGGTAACTGTTCCAAACGGGAGCTAATTCAAGTGGAAGGATAAGTTCTATAACATTAATCTTTCAGGGTGGGGGTGGGATGTGCTACTTACGCGGTACCCATTAAAAATCCGTGTAAAGTTTTCAAGAAGATCAGTAACAAAAGTATACGTTCCAAATTCAAGTAACAACCGCGTTTAAGTAGCATATGTTACTTAAATTGTACCTACGCGAAACTAATCATTATCTAGTGGGACACTGAACGTAAATTCCAAGCATCAAGGACGAGGTATTTTTCAAGGGATGAAAATGCTACTTAGAATTATAAATAGTATCCTGTTCCACCTAATGCCAGACGATTTTATTCATCTGTGTGTGTTAATGCTAATCTCTCTCTCTCTCTCTCTCTCTCTCTCTCTCACACACACACACACACACACACACACACACACACACACACACACTTCCACCTTACATGAACATTTTGACCTAATTCCTGCCACCTCCTTTAATAAATGCACGCCAGTAAATCAGTACTTAGTTATCAGCCTGTGTTTTACCTATTATAATTCCCAGTATTCTGAAGGCTATGGATACTGACGAAAATGGCCGTCGACAATTTATGCGAACAATTATGAGACACATGTAATATTTTGAAAAAAGATGTGTATTTGGCTCCTGAGGCCGTATCACTGTTTCCAATTTCACTGCTCGCCATGGTATTTATTTATTTATTCATTACGTCAGCCAATCTATCTATCTATCAACCTATCTATCTATCTATCTGAGTTATACCGAAATGAGTGTAGATTAAATGATCACTACTTTGCACTGAGTTTATCCCGTAAACGCTGTAAATATAGTTCTTTTTTCTGTGTTTATTGTAGTATTCCTATGTGCAGTTTTTTTTCATTAAGGTCAAGTCATATATATTTTTCAATTATTTCCTCATCATTTCCACTGTCGTCAGTTACCATTATCATTATCATACAATTTTTCCATTACCATTATCATCATCATTTACATCATCACCATTATCATTATCATAAAAATTTTTCATCATCATCATCATCATCATCATCACTACGGCGTCTCTCCTATGCTCAGTAAAACGGTACGGAGGTAGCAGAGAGAGAGAGAGAGAGAGAGAGAGAGAGAGAGAGAGAGAGAGAGAGAGAGATTACTGCATTCTGGATTAACCTTTTCACTCCCATGACAAAGTTCGCATTGCTGCCACCACACGTTATCTTCTCCTTCTTCTTTTTCTTTTTTCTTCATCTTTATCATCATCATCTTCACCTTCATCATCATCATCTTCTTTTACTTCTCCTGCTTCTTCCTCCTCTTCTTGTTCATCATTTTCTTCATCATCTTCTTCTTCTTCTTCCTCCTCCTCATCATCATCATCATCTTTTTTTTTCTTGTTCTTCTTCCACTTCTTTTTAAGCTAATGACAGAATTTTTGAATTGAAGGGCGGGGGGGGGGATTAGATACAGCCTTCATTAACTCCTCCATCTCTCGTGGTCTCTCCTGAAGCTGAATAAAATCGTCTGCTAACAATAAGAATGTAATAAATCTGACTTCCTCTGCTTGATGGGGTTTAGCTGAATAAAATCGTAAGGAGGAAGTGTGATAGTGAAAATGGCGTCTCGTACCGAAGGGGTTCATTTGTTTTTTCAAATTTTTGAATGTAATTAATTTTTCGTATTTAGTATTGTTATTACTGGTATTATTGTTATTATCATTATTATTATTATTATTATAATTATTATTATAATGATGATGATGATGATGATGATAATACTACTACTACTACCACTACTACTACTACTACTGCTGCTACTACTACTACTGCTACTATTATTGCATTTGTTATTATTGTAACGTTACTGTTTTGCATTTATTACACCCGCGCAAACGACATTTCAGCAGGTACAATGATTTGCTCGGTATGTGTGTGTGGGTCATTCCGCCTGTCCACTCCTGTGTGAAGCGAATAACCCGAAAAGTTTTTATTCGATTCGGACCAAGTCTAGTGTGAGGGTTGAGGATCTTCCTTGGAGATGACCTAATGTTTTTTTAGAGCAATAGGTCAAAGGTTAAGGTCACACGACAAAGTCAGCTTCAGTAGTTTTGATCCGATTCAGAACAAAACTTAGTTAAATCAAGGTTGAGGGTATGGCAAGGATATAGCAGTTCGATTTTTAAAACAAAGGTCAAGGTCATAAGTTAACGTCAAAGATTTGGTCCAAACAAGAGGGAAGTATTGAGGATTAACCAAGGATGAATACATGATTTTCGGAACAATAAGTCAAAGGTCATGGTCACCGGGAAAGGTGACCTCGTTCAGTTCTGATCCAATTTGGACCAAACCTGGTGGAAAGGCTGCGGGTCTGGCAAAGACGCACTGATTAGATTTTGGGAACAATCTGTAGAAATTCAAGATCACGAGGCAAAGTAAAATGTTCGGCCCTTATAGCAAATGCAGGGCGCAGGTGCTGCACCCTAAGTGTCGTTTCTTATTACTCATATTTTTATGTTTGTGTTTACTGTCAATTGACCACTTCAGAACAATGTCTCCTTTTTCTATTATATTCTTGCTGCCTCCAGACGTTGTGCTGGTGTTTGTGTGTTTCCTTCATACAATTATTATTGCATTTGGTGTTTCTATCAACTCTTATCATGCTATTTTCTTTCAAATTTATATCCACTAAATTCAAGTAAAGCGTGTGCTTAATGACATTGTTAATTTTGCGTAATGTCGCCTGCTGGTCTAGTGGTTCGAACGGCCTTCCACCTTCCACAGATTCCATCCCATAAGGTGACTGGAGGTTTGCTGGTAGTCATTAAGGGAAATGCACTATACTGCTTTTACTCGTACTATAACCTGGCCCAGATTTTCATCCTTGTATACCTTATCTAACGTAGCTGACTGGTAGAAAATAGAAAATGCTACGGCTCTACACCCTTTCCACAGCCTTTCCTCGTGATCAGCACAATATTCAAGTGTTATATTACGCAACACAGTGTAGGACGATGGCAGGTTTAGGTTAAGTTAGGTAAAAAAAGGTTTAATTCCGTACCCTTTGCCCTTTGAATCTGGTGACTTATTTTCGCTTCAGTCTTGCTTTCTATATTTAAAAAAAAATCAGGCAACATCTCGCTTATTTGGGGGGACAATGAAGGCAATACCCAACCTCTCCAGTTTCAATTTCTACTTAAAGCTGAATAAAATCGGCAGGAGATAGCGAGGGGAGAATGCGACATCGGATTGAAGGGGATAAACTGCGACCGGGTGTCTCTGTTTTCTTACACTTGGTATTTTTCCTACAATTATTATTACTGTTCATTTTGTTCATGGGGTTGGTAGGACTTTTTTTCACTCGTATATTAAGGTCATTTTGGTTCCCGGTAATTAGCGGTTCATTAATACCCACACCAGTCATTAGTGGAGTATAAGGTGATGTTTAGGTAAGGTAAGATAAGGGCGAGTATTGTTTGTGTGGACAGGCCCCTTAGTGCAGTTACCATGGAGCTCTAAAACGTAACTGAACCACACAAAATACCATTCCTTACAACCTAACTGAACCACACAAAATACCATTCCTTACAACCTAACTGAACCATACAAAATACCATTCCTTACAACCTAACTGAACCATACAAAATACCATTCCTTACAACCTAACTGAACCACATAAAATACCATTCCCTACAACCTGACTGAACCATACAAACTACAAACTACCATTCCTTACAACCTAACTGAACCATACAAAATACGATTCTTTGAAAACTGATTTACTTATTTACCTTTATTTATTTTTCTCCGGGTTAATATTTGGAGTGAGAGGTGGGCTTCCTTTCTGAAACCCCCAGGCGCAGGTATTGTGATGCCTGTTGATTACTTCTGCCTTTGTTGATGGCCATGCAAGATTCCTTTTAATTATTTTGATTTATTTTACCTCCCTCTGGCCTAGATTTACACCTGCATATATATTTACCTGTGAAGCATAAAACCTCTGACCATGCATAACAAACAATCACACAGACAGACAAGGTAAGTCATTTTATAAAATAGATGATGATGATGATGATGATGATGATGATGATAATAAAGATGCCGTAACGTCCTCAATACATTATCGTCTTTACAATAACCAATTCAGGCGGCTTGATCATTACTGTCATGGGTGGGACGCTCCTTAATTGGTGCAGAGGTAATTATCGGGCACGTCAGGCACCGCTAATTGGACACCTGTCATGGGGCGAGACAGGTGTGTGCAGTGAAGGTACGGGGGAGGGTTTGTGTGTGTGTGTGTGTGTGTGTGTGTGTGTGTGTGTGTGTGTGTGTGTGTGTGTGTGTGTGTGTGTGTGTGTGTGTGTGTGTGTGTGGTGAGATATGCTGTATATAAGTCTACATGGATATAAACACACACACACACACACACACACACATAATCAATGGCGCATGCACGTGTGAGTTTTGCGTTTATGTATCTACGTGCATAAGATTGAAAATAAGAGAAGTGTGGCCGTGAGGCAGGTGTGATGGTGAGGCAGGTGTGGTGGTGAGGTAAGTGTGGTAATGTGGCAGGTGTGGTGGCGGGACAGGTGTGGTGGTGGGACAGTGTTGTGGTGGGACAGGTGTGGTAGTGGGACAGGTGTGGAGAGAACAGGTGTGGAGGGACAGGTGTGGTGGTGAAATAGGTATGAATAAGACAGGTATGCAGGGACAACTGTGGTGGGGGAAAGGTGTGGAGGGCAGGTGTGGAGGAACAGGTGTTGTGGTGGGACATGTGTGGTGGTGGAAACAGGTGTGATGGTGGGGACAGGTGTGGTGGTGGGATATTTGTGGCGGGGACTGGTGTGGAGGGGACAGGTGTGACAGAGAGGACGTATTTGGTGGGGGACAGGTGCGGTGGAAGGGTGAGACAGGTGTGTTGATGCCCCCCTCCCCACCACCACCACCAAACATCAATACGAGAGGGTACAACTCAGGTCTCCAGGGCAACCTTGTGTCAGCTCCTGCACCCTTCCCCCTTCCTCCCTTCCCTCTCGTTTCCCCTCCCTTCCTTCCCCCTTCCCTCTCGTTTCCCCTCCCCCCCTCGCCCCTCCTTTCCCCCTACCTCTTCTCTCTGTGCTACCTCTCTCTCTCCCTCCTCCTTCCTCTTTGCCTCCATAATCTCCCTCCTCCTCTCCCCTTCCTCTCATAACCCTCTTTCCCTTCCTCCTGACCTCTCCCCTTTCCGCTCTCTTTGCTTCCGTAGTCACTCTCTTCGTCTCCCCTCTCCCTCCCTACTTTCCTACCCTTTCCTCTCCCCCTCCCTGTCTTTTTGCTTCCGTAGTCTTCCTCTCCTCCCTCCTTCCTTCCCTATCCTTAGTCTACTTGTCTCCCTCCCCCCCTTTCTTCTCCTCAGTCCTATTTTTCTCCCCATCACTCCCTTCCTACTTTCCTCCTTCCTTCCTTCCTCCATCCCTCTCTACGTGCTTTCGTAGTCACTCTCTTCGTCTACCTCCCTTTCCCTCCTTAAAATTTTTGTTTCCGTAGCCACTCTCTCCCTCTTCCTTCCTTCCCTTCCTCTCTCTCCTGAACTTCTCTCCTTTCTTCCTCTTTCCCTCCGTCCTTTCTTCGTGTCTTGCTTCAGTAACTGTCCCCTCCCTCCCTCCCTCTCTCCTTCCCTCCCCTCTCTTCTTTACTTTATCCTTACGTTCTCTCTCTTGCCTTCCTTCCCCTCCCTCCCTCCTCTCTCTTTCCCTCCTTCGCTCTCCTCTTGCTTCCGCATTCA
This sequence comes from Coenobita brevimanus, assembly GCF_032717465.1. Lineage (NCBI taxonomy): Eukaryota > Metazoa > Arthropoda > Malacostraca > Decapoda > Coenobitidae > Coenobita > Coenobita brevimanus. The sequence continues at coordinate 4,470,910 of NC_137019.1, read as the reverse complement.
ACCTCGCCATCCAGCGTCCCTCTCTTTTTCGTCCCATCCTTCATTCACCCGCTCGCTCTCTCTCTCTCTCTCTCTCTCTCTCTCTCTCTCTCTCTCTCACTTCCTGCTTGCTTCCATGCATTCCTCACTCCTTTCCTCCTTCCCTTTCTCATACATTTTCTCTCTCTCCTTTCCTCTCTGCATTTTCTGCCCGGTACCTCTTTCTCCCACTCTTTCTCATTGCACCTCTGCTTTCTTCTTTACCTACGTTCCTCTCATCTTTTCTCCTTCATCTACCTACCTACCTAGTTTCTACCTGTCCTTTCATTCGCCTCCTACCTGCTCATCTGTTAATTATTTGCCACCTTGTCTGTTTCTCACTCCTTATTTACTTATTCATCTCTCTCTCTCTCTCTCTCTCTCACTCAACTTTTCCACAACACACTAACTCTCCCTCCCCCTCAACCCCCTCCTTCCCTTCCTCCTTATGTCGGTTCCTTGAAACTTTTGTAATTTTTCCACACTTCCTCTTCCTCTCACTTCCTTCGCTGTCAGTCTGTCTGTCATCCTAATTGGTTGCCAGCCTCTCTCTCTCTCTCTCTCAATACAGTCCTCTTTGCTTTCCTCCCTGCTCCTACCTCCCAACCTCTCTCCCTGCCTCCCTCCCTGCTTTCTCCCTGCATACTCCTTACCTGCCTCCCTTCCTGCCTCTCCCCTGCCTATCCCCCTGCACCTCTCCCTCCCACCTCTCAGCCTGCCATCCAATCAGCCAGCCCACCACCTGCCTCAGCCCGCCCATGTGTGTGCAAATGAAGCAGTCTGTGTGTACCGCGCCACCACAACATTTACACACACGCACAAACGCCCCTCTATACGCTCACATATTTACACATACATGTACAGTCCCCTAAAATATACCTACACATTCTCTCATTCACCTTGCACAGACACACTGGCACATTTACTTACTCAGGTTCACACACCTACAGACACGTGTACACACTTTAGGCACATCTCCATACACAAACAAATTTACATACCTTCCCACCCTTAACTAGACATAATTACACACTTGCAGATACATTCCCACTAGTATGGACAGATACACACAACAAGAGCTCACAAAAAAAAATTCATATGTTACATGGAATTTGTGTAACCAGTGATTACATAAAATCCATAAGGAATTCGTGAAATAAGTCTAAATTAGGATGGGGTAATTAAGGTTAGGTTAATTTAGGCTGCGGTTAGGTTAGGCTGGGATAATCTAGGTTAAGTATAGGTTAGGTTAATGTAGATGAATGCTTAACATGATTAGCATTCATCTAAATTAACCTAGTCTAACCTATCCTCACTAAACTAGCCTCCTAACCCAAACTTAACCTAGAGTATCCCTGCCTAACCTAACCGCAGCCTAAATTAACCTGACCTTACTTAACCCATCCCAGTTTAAACTCACATTCACACATCCCCCAGAAACATACTACATCAATCACATCACATAACGAGGTATGGGTGTGGGTGGGTGTGGTATAGAGGAGCGTGGGAGGGAAGGCGTGCTGGGGTAGTGGCATGGTAATTTAATAGTTCCCAGACTCAATTCCACACTGATATTGGCATACAGTTACGAAATTGGTCTGAGTTAAGTTAGTGTCACTGCCCCGTAACGCCCACACCCACATCCATCACGGCCACACCAGACAACACCACACAATATGCCACACCTCGCCCCGCCTACGCCACACCAGCCTCGTATGACACACCACACTCATCTCAGAAACGGCAGTCGTCGCTAAATATATATATAAAAGGAAAATGTAGGGCAGACTGTCACTTAGGTATTGCATCCAAGCTACTGCCAGACCATACTTTTCTCAGAACAGGGAGATTCTTTTGTGTGTGTGTGTGTGTGTGTGTGTGTGTGTGTGTGTGTGTGTGTGTGTGTGTGTCCCATCCACCATTCCACCACACAGCACTCCTCCTCCAGTCCTTATCAGCCCATACACATCACTAACTCCCACCGCCTACCGTATACTGTGTTATGCTAGGGACACCACACAGACGACAGGTGTGATGATGCTGATACAGGTGTTTATAGGAAGTGTAGGTGTGACAGACTTCCCTTCAGGTTAACTGGAGCCTTTAAGAAACGTTTAGGTCGTGAGTTGGATTCCCGGAACAACAAACACACACACACACACACACACACACACACACACACACACACACACACTTTCTCTCTCTCTCTCTCTCACACACACACACACACACACACACACACACACACACACACACACACACACACACACACACACACACACACACACACCCTGACCATATATACTCTAACCTTGACCTTAAAACCCATCATTCAGCCTTTACTTAAAAACAAAAACAACTTTAAGCTATTCATCTTTTCCAACAGCCTAATAATTTTCTTGAAGTGGGGTTAACAACGACCTTTAACCTGACTATGACGTTAAATTCCTGACTACAATCTTACGCAATTTTTCAGCTCTGATCTTACGCAATTTTTTTCCTTTTATCCTCTTTAGTACGATGACATAACTAATTTTTTATATTATTGTCATTATACTTTTTATTAGTTGTCTAGGGGAACGTCTCCTGGGAATGGGGTTAGAATTAATCTTAGTTAACTATAATTTCTGAGAGAGAGAGAGAGAGAGAGAGAGAGAGAGAGAGAGAGACTAATCTTTTCCACCCCTCGCATTTTGAGGGCAACAACCTGCCAAAAAAAGAGAGAGACCAAGAGCAAGTAAAGCTGCCTCATTCCCCCTAATACCAGGTGATGATGGAGATTTGTTGGGACTTACAAGAGGGAGGGGTAGGGAGGAAAGGAGGAGGAGAGGGAAAGGAGGAGGAGGGAAGGAGGAGAAGGAGGGAGGAACAGAGGGGACGTAGGGGGGACAAGAAGGGGAAAAATTGGTGGACGAGGATAGGGTAAAGTGGGGAAAGGAAAGGAAAAGGAGGGCAAGGAGGGAATAAAAGGGGACGAGGAAGGGGGTAAAAGGGTTTTTGTAGGGTAAGTGAGGATGGATTGGTGAGAAGCAAGGAATGGTGTGTAGAGGGGGTGGTGGGGGTAAGGAACGGCAAAGTGGGAGTGGGCTGGGGTGCTGAAGGGAGAAAGGGGAAGAGAGTGGAGGTGGTGGAGTGCTAAGAAGGGGCAGAGAGGAGGAGTAGACGAGGGAGAGGCAGTTCCTCCTTATAACAAAAACGACGACCATTTTCAACAAGAGCAAAATCAAGAACAATCCATCCACAATTCAGTCCTGTATTACTCCATCTCGGCCGTAGGTGCTAAGGGTCAGTCTGTCAATTACCAGGGAGTTCAAAGGAAAGCAAGGACCTACAGCCCTAATGGTCCTTTCGAGGCTGTCTGTTCTATGACTTGATAAGGATAGCGAAGCAAA
>NC_137019.1:4355000-4462500 GCF_032717465.1 Coenobita brevimanus | reverse complement strand
CTGGATGACAACGCTCAGCCCGGCGCCTTCCCATCCAGCGAGACTAGTGGTGAGCAATGGGGGGGGAAGAGGCTAGGTGGGGGGCCTCTGGGGGCTACTGAGGGCTGCTGAGGCTACTGGAGTGCTACTGGAGGCTAGGGAGGGATAGGCCAGGGCAAGAGGGAGCACTGGGGCTAAGGAGACGACTAAGGGGTTCCTGGAGGCTACTGGAAAGGCTAGAAGGATAATGGATGCTAGGGAGGCTCCTTGAGGCTACGGAGGATACAGTTGGCTAGGAATGGTTACTGGAGGCTACTGGAGGATAAGTGGAGGCTAGAGAGGGTTACAGGGACAACTACAGAGAAAAAGGAGGCCATGATATTTACTAAGACCCGCTGTACAAAAACAGGGGAAGCAACAGAGTGAAGAAAGCAACAGAGCGCTACCTGGGAGACTGCACGGGTTACCAAGGGCTACTGGGGGTTACTGAGGGCTCCAGTTTTCTCTCATGATTACCTATGTTTCTAAAGCTCTTCTATAATCTAATGGACGACACTGAGGAAAGGTGTGATCAAGTGGTTACCGTAATGGAATAGACCCTGATTCACAAGGACGCGGGATCAGTTCCAGCTATTATAGGAATTGTTTAAGCATTTCGTTTTAAAATTTTCAGCTCTTTAATAAAACGCGTGAAGACGTGAAGGTAATACCAATAACCGGCTGACACAACTTGGAAATATTACCCAAACTAAAAAACACTGATAATAGAGCAATAAATCTATCTTTAGCCAGACGCCTTAATCTCTGAGGGGATAGTCACAAACAAATCGCCTCCATGTCACCCTGTTCTCCGCCATTAAGCTGCTCTTCCTCCAACTCACGCCAGGTTCATTCATTCATTCAAAAATAAATCAATAAATACATAACGGTCAACCGGGGCTGCTGGGCTACTGACAGATAAATTAGAAACATCAGCATCCTTTTTAGTACCCAATACACTGTCTCTCCTTCTATTTCCACAGAGGAGGCTGTGGAGGAGAAGGAGGCCATGAAGAAAGAGGAAACAGAGCCGAAGAAAGAGGAGGTGAAGGGAGAAGAGAAGAAAGAGGAGGATGAGAGTAAGGAGAAGGGCACTCAAGTGAAGGAGGAGGAAGAAGAGGAGGAGGAGAGGAGGAGGAGAAATGGAGGGGGAGGAGTTGGCGGTGGAGGCGTGATGGATGAAAGTAGATGGCATAACTCAGCCGTGTCCAGCCTCCGATACTACCGACCCCGTGAGTACTTCGGTAAATACCAATGCTCAGTCAATAATTCCTTGACGTTTCTGGGTCCTGAACTTAGGAAACGAGACTCAAAGCCACATGACTTTTCTTGAAGTTACGTAAGATCTCATTAAACTCTGCAACAATTTCGAAACTGTAAAAGAACAAGTAACAATGATGGAAAAGGAGTCAAGTCCATTTGACGTGTCTTGATTAGTATAGCAAGATCTCATCAGGTTTTAAAACAACGCCTGCTGCTCCCATTTGCTAATGTGAGATTCCAAGCCACGTGCATTATCATGATTAATCCTTTAACTGAAAATTATGAACTTCGCATTTTCTTATACCGGTAACTAATATCAGATGATTTCATTCAGATTACTGAAGCCCATCCCAGGAAATTATCACTGTTTTGGTCGGAATTTATAAAATTTTATTATATTCAAACTAAGGCCAGATGATTTTACTGAATCAAAGAGTATCCGCCACAGTTACATGGTATTTTTGCAAGTGTGCATTATGTCTGACAAGATTTCGAGACTATGTACACAAACTAATGACCACAACTGTGCCTCTCTCTCTCATACAGATTGGGGTGTACCTCGCCTCTACAGCCCCTCTTCCCTGCCTCTCCACCGCCGCCGCCGCTCCCCTCGCCTCCCCCCACCGCTGCGACCACACCGGCAGCAGAATCGGTGAGTATCTATTGTTAATTGTCATGCTCACTACTTAGGCTCTCCATCTATCTGTTCATCTATTCATTCATCATGTCAGCCCATCATGTTCTAAGCCATCACCCTACATTCCCAAGGATCCAAAATAAGATATTAAGGTGTCCACAGCGGTCTATGAAAACCTTGAACGTATCAAGCACCATCAATGAAATCCTTTGATTTATTATATTATTATTTCTGATGTCCACGTAACCATTACCACTGAGTCAGTCATGAGGCAAGGCCAGCCTTTCTACCTAAAAAAAAGTGAGACTTTTGAGGTTGTGTCTGCCCAAACACACTCATTTCCTGTGAGTGAAATTTTGAGATACGAATGAGTAAAATCCCTTGACGACGCGAGTAAAAATCACTGATTGTGCAAGTCACGTTGATGCTAGATGTCAGCCCTTGAAAAGTGTTCTCTGCTGCTTTTGAAGTTCCTTCCTAGAACAAGAAAAATCTGACGATATAAACCGAACGCAAAAATATTTTATTAAATCGTCAGTACTGTACTAGCTACTCGTATATCCATTCAACTATCCTCTGTCCGACCCTCCAGGCACGCACGTCAGTAATCTATTCACTCACCTATCAATGGGCTGTTTGTCTGGGCTGTCATCTACCATCCGATTCTCCACCTTGCAGCCATCGCTCCCTGGCCGGGCTGCGAACCCTGATGCGAGCCAGGGGGGAGGCCGGGGAAGAGGACGACCAGCGGCGCCAGAAACGTGATGCTGACTTGGACCAGCTGCTGAAGGAGGTGGACGTGATGGAGCTGCTGAACCTACTGACCCACCCCCGCCAGCAAGCCCCCGCTCCCCAGCCGCCCCGACACCTGTACCCAAGGCCTGGGACCGGGTTCGGAACGGTTCGATACGCGCCCGCACCGCCAAGGTTGGTGTTGTGTTGACCCGTTTTAGGATGATGTGAGATGATGAGATGGATACTCCCCCCTCTCCCCGCCCCCCCCTCTCTCTCTCTCTCTCTCTCTCTCTCGCTCGCTCTCTCTGCGTACTGACTCGGTAATATCTACTTTCTTCCTGTATGTAAATTCGTAAAATTTAATTAAATGAATAACATAAATCGCTTCCATCCCACTGCTTTGCTTTATCATTTTCTGCTTCTTCCACGCGGTACATAATAATATTGTTACTTGTGTTGACCCACTCAGTATAATGTCGTTCGTTTGGTTAAATTCTTGCCACCGCCGGATCATTCATTTTCGTTCAGTCTTTAATGAAGATTTTAACGAAAGCTGTATCTAACCCATTCATTTCAAACTGACTCAGATTAGCTGAATACAAGTGTCATGATGTGCAAGAATAAACTGGAAAAAAAAAAAAAGCCTTAGAGCTGTGAAGGGCTTAAGGGATATTATATTGTGTCATCATAATGCAAAAGTGTTGTTTTGAAATAATATCTTTCCCTACAAGTATGAGGATCCTTATTCTTTCGCCCCAAGCTGCTATTGCCATACTTATATCCTAGCTTATCCACCCTAGCACCTTTAACCCTCTCCCTCATACCTTACCCATTATTTTCCTCTCAGACTCAATGGAATTCTTGCCTTAACCTCTGTTCTTCCTCACCCTCCTGTCCTGTCCCACTGTCCTGTTTTCCCTCATTCACCTTTCCTGCCTCATCCTTCTGTCCTGCCTCACCCTCTTGTCCTGCCTCACTCTACTGCAGGGTCTCACTCTACTGCCTCACCCTCTTGTCCTGCCTCACTCTACTGTAGGGTCTCACTCTACTGTCCTGCCTTACCCTTCTGTCCTGTCTCATCCTTCTCTCCTGCCTCACACTTCTGTCTCACTCCCTTGTCTTGCTTCACCCTCTTGTCCTCCCTCACTTCTCTGTCTTGCCTCACCCTCTTGTCCTTCCTCACTCCTCTGTATTGCCTCACCCTTCTGTCCTGCCTCACCCATCTGTCCTGCCTCACCTCTCTGTCCTGCCTCATCCTTTACTTTTTCCGTCCGTATCTATCATCTTTATTTTCCTTCTGCCATCCAACCCGTGCCTTATTACTCTCCGAAAAATCTTCCTTAAAATCAATAAAAGCATCTGTCGATAAAAATAAATATGCAAATAAATTAAATAAATAAAACAAGCGATCTCAGTCCCCAGATAACCTTCATTAAAAAGGGTTCTTCCTTAAAACGAATAACATAATATTTCGGGAGAAGAAATAACAGTAATAATAATAATAATAATAATAATAATAATAATAAAAGTCTTCCCCCCCCCCCAGGTTTGCCCCACAGCCCAAGCTCTTCCCTGACTACGAAGAGGGTGAGGGGGGCGAAGGGGGTCCGGTGGGGGGCATGGGGCTCCTGAAGCAAAACGTCATGTCCGCTAAACACCTACCAGAAGCAAGTAAGTAATTATAGTATATTAACTTTAACTTGGTCCACCTTTTGTACTTCTACAGCATGTAATGTAGTTCAGTGAATGCAGAAACAATACATCAGCTCCACATCCATTCTATAGTACGTCTTCGTGACTAGCATCATATTCTAGAGTTCATCGATTGTTCCAACTCAGCACTGAAAATGGAAACCTGGCAACTTTTGGTCGTTTAAGTAAAATGTGAATAGTTTCAGATAACGGAGGCTGGAATGATGTGTGAATGACAGTGTGGTCCATTAAGCTGGGTACCCTACTGACAGTTCTCCCAACTGCCTATTTTGCATGTTTCTCGATCATACCTCACCCCGTTCGTCAATGGAATAAAAAAAAAGTTAGGTTGATGATGTTTTAGATCAGTGGTGTCAAACTCTATCCTTCCTAAGGGCCACACTACAGTTCTGTTGATCGTCTGAGGGCCAAGTCTGCCTAACCTTATCGAAATCAAAGTTAGACTGTATGCTAAAATAACCAATGACCTCAAATAAATGTAGAAAGAATAGGATAATGTCGGTTAAGCAAGCATCAACTCACCCAAAATTGTGGTCCGTGTGTCCCTGGGAGCCTAGACCAGCGTGTTTACGTTTTGCCCTTCGTCCGAATTTATCAAAATACGAAATGCTGCTTCCAGATTTACATTAGATTAGTGAACTGTATTTGCACACTGTACTGCACATTTTTACTTTAAGTGCAAGCAAATATTAAATTGGCAATATAATATTGGAAACTTGTTGAGTGAAAATAATACCGGTACCGGTATAATATGTACTACAGCAAAGCCGCAGCCTATTCAAACGCTCGGAGAAGTTCGGTACGCCTTCTAACCCTTGCAGTGGCATTGGCTTTCTGCTTCAAGTTACTGATAATATTTAAATTAAAGTTTCGTGATGTTTGCTCACCAGTAAATTATTCAAAAGGTATTTTTATCAATCAAATTATCAATAAATATTTCGTAACAGTGCTGTAATATTTGTTCACTTGACCATATGACATATTTTATGGGATTTTCTGTTTATTTCTCATTTCTTCTTAAGTCATCGCGGGCCATGACTTTCTTCCTCTTCGAGAGCCTTATGTGGCCCGCGGGCCATCAGTGTGCCACCTCTGTCTTAGATGATTAAGGGAGGTTATGATGATGATAACGATGGTTAAAGGAGATATAACAATGGAATCAAAGTAGCGAAAAAAGAAAGCGGTCACCCATTCTTCTTTTTTTCTTTGAGTAACAAGAGCTGGCTTCGTGATGCATGCAATGAATGTTTTTTTTTTTTTTCGGGTATAATTCACGCTTCACTCAATAACGTAACTCCAGTCCCCTCATAGAAAAGGTGGAAATAAAAGCTGTCATAATGGAAAAAAAAAAAAATGCTCGCTCTTCTAAGGTTAACGTAAATATCTGCTCTGCATGCATGAAATTATTCCTGAACATGAGTTACAAATATTAAAGCAAAAGGTATAATACACATAGAGGTCTTGAGCACGTAGCATAAGAACATCAAAACACTCTTTACTAAGCCAGAAAAATGCTGAGAGAGAGAGAGAGAGAGAGAGAGAGAGAGAGAGAGAGCAAATTCTGTTACGCTGGAAATTTGCCTCCGATAAACTGCATCTTAATTTCCCCGGGGTGGCAGTAATGGTGCCTGCGGGTGGCGGCGGGCGGCGGGTGTGGCGGCGCTCTGGAGGTGGCGGCGGTGGCGGATACGGGCTGTCGGCTTTGCCAGGCTTCAAGAGGTCGGCTTTCAGGTCCAACAACCCACAGCCGCCTCAACTCCAGCACCTTAGTGTAAGTAGGGGTCGGGGGGTGGGCAAAGAGAGAGAGAGAGAGAGAGAGAGAGAGAGAGAGAGAGAGAATAATATGAAGGATAATGAGGTAAGCCAAGCGAAAACGGTAAAACGTAGTATGGAAGGAAAGAAAGGAATGCGGAAGGCGTGCCAGATACAATGAGAGGAGGGAAGGTGCGTGACTTGCCACGGAATGAGAAAAAGCATTAAAACGAACAATGCAACTCACTCACGTTCTCTCTCTCTCTCTCTCTCTCTCTCTCTCTCTCTCTCTCTCAGTGAAGGAGAGTATGGGCGTAATATTATACTACTTTCCCACGGTATTTTTAAACATCGAAATATTACCTTCGTCAGTGAAGCTGGAGATTATGTATTAACCTTTGTTTGTGTCTGACTGTGGCCAATCTCTCTCGAAAAGTTGTTGTCGGATTTCAGTGAGATCTGGCTGACAGGTGGGCACTGGGTCAAGGAAGAGATGAATAGATTTGGAGGTGGATTCCGATCCGGATGCAGGAATAAATAATAAATACCGTACTGTTGGCTTCGGCGGAGGTATGCCTTCAATAAGACCGTGTAATGAGGGCAGACTAAGACCATAAAATTAATTACCTCCGCCTTTATGTTGTCGTTGGGGTTCTCTAAGTGCTTTCTGCTCAAGTATGTGTTATTTCTTTCCGTAACTTCTCATGTTACTGCGAATCAGTACAGCTTTTACTTGTTACCCCTGCTTTATTTACTGACCACCATATCCGCATCTAATTATCAAGCGTAATCTAACTTGCTATGCCTTCTGTGATTTGTTCTAAAATTTATTCTAACCTAACCTGCCCTTCTTGCCCCACATTTACTGCAACCCAGCCTGCCATACCTATCCAGTTTTACCCCATTCTAATCTTCCCTGCCTTCCCTAACCTAACCTGCCTGCCTAACTCAGTTTGCCCTAGCTGAACCTAATTTACTCTGACCAAATCTAGGCCCATCTAAACAGCCGAAATCTAATCTAACCTTACCTAGACTTACAGAATCATATTCACCAAGTTATTTACAGTAATTGTCTTTGCGCAAATACACTTCGCGACTGCAGGAATAGCAAGAAGCCTGGGAGGTTTCTGTTCCACACCTGGAAAAAAAAGAGATTATGAGAGGAAATTCAATGTAAGCTTGCGAATCAACGCCTTGCATAAAGGAGTTCTAGGACACCATATTCGTCACCGCTTTTCCACGTATATTCACCCTCTCGTCAGTTAGTTTCCCCTGGTCTGTGGCCCTAACACTAATCTTGTACAATTAGCGCGTAAAACCAGAGTTGTGTGATATGTCCTCATTTTAAAGGTCACTGAAACCGATAATGATAGTCATCGTCAGTCTGACTCAGTCAAGTGTAGGACAAAAGCCTCTCCCACCTCTCTCCATTCTGAACCGGCTGTTTGCCTGTTCAATCCAAGCCCAAAAAATCTCCGACTCTCATCTCGTGATCTCGTCCTCCGTCCTCTAACTACCTCCCACACCATCAATAGGTTGCCACTCAGTTACCTTGATTGCTCATCTGTCATCTGCTCTACGGAGGACGTGACCTGTGCACATCTATTTATGCGTTTTGACTGCAATGATTATATCCTCTTGTAATATGCTGGGTGTCCACCGTCTACTTATTCAATGCAGTGCTGCCTTCTTGTGACTCTGCACTGACCGACAAGACAAATTTTTTTCTGTAACCCAGGATACCGTACATGATGTTGGTAACCATATAACCAAACGACGCCTGGAGGTCTTGTAGATTAAGGCGCACCAACAGGATGAGGCCCGGAAGGGTTTGTATCCAAGGGTTAGTTGGAATTTATTACTCTCACAATGCTATTCAAGGAAGAGTGCGGCTGGTCACCCTTACCTTAAATTTCAGGACTTGGTAGCTTAATGCCGGGTCCCTACGCTCCTGACGGGGGAAAAAACAGATAATGGATGATGGATGAATGATAATATCCTCTACTTCCGTCTGCTCCCTATCTCATTGAGCTCTCTTATTATCTCTTCATGTGACACGTAATATAATCCTTTTCGTATCTCTCACAGCACTCTCAAGTTTCCGTTCCATGGATTTTGTTGAACTCCATTGTTTCCGATAAGTATGTTAAAACAGGAAGGACACATTGATTACATAAGCCTTTTTTAAAGGTAACGGCATATCCTTCCTTTAGTTATATACACAGTGTACCATAAAGCCCTCCATCCATTTCCTAATCATCGCTTAATTTCATGGTATTGAACTGAGACTATCTGAACTACCTCCCCTGGTACAATGATAACTCCATATCCTTAATAATTTAACACAATGCCTGATATTCATGCATTATACAGAGTGTCCCCCACGAAAAAAGAGCATAACTTTGAGAAGTGATAGACGAGAGAAGTCTGAATAAAAAATTCTATATTCACATGGGTCTAACTTTCAACCATTACGGAGCTACAGGTACTGATTTTCGTATGGACGAAAATTTTCTCTCATAAATCACCTCTAAGGTTATGAGTAACTGTAGTTACGCAACGGTTGAGATCTGGACTATGTTGATATAGTATTTTTAACTTAGAATTCCCAAATCTATCATTTCCTATGGTTATGCCCTTTCGTTCCAGGATTCCCTGATTATGTGTCCAGGAGTAAGGGGTGAAGTATAATGGATGGGTTGGAAGGAAGGTAGGACACAGACAAGGCACGAACGGTGAAACAGAAGTCAGCTGAAGTAGCCAGTGGTATTGGTATGGTGTAGGTTTCGATTATACGACTACTGTGGACAGGCGTTAGCTTGTGAGTCCATCCCACAAACCCAGTGACAGCTGGTGGGGCTCAAAACCTCCACTCAAAAGGTCCTCCAATGTGGGGCCAGCACTAAACCGACCGAGCCGCCGATTTTCTCTATATGTTTTGATTATTAACCCAACCCCCTCCTCTTGCCTACAGCCTAATGACGTGTACTCCCTGGCGGCCATGTTGGGTGCCGAACTGGACCCTGTGACCCACCGCCTGCGCCGCGCCGCCATGTAACCACCCCAGCCCGCCATCACTACCCCGCCACCGCCAGCGCCAGCCGACACCACAACTACCACTACAGCTGCACTAATACAGCTACTACAACTGCATTTATAACACAGCTGTCACTATAATACACCTAGAACAGCAGCATCTGTGACATCACCTGCACAACAGTTATCTGTTCTATCACATCTACAACACACCAACTAATACTACCGCAGTGTACCATAACAACTGGTACTACAACCGGGCCGCCACAACACTGCTCAATGTGCAACCAAGACACCTACCATGACTACCACAACAAGAGCAGACCATCCTAACCACCACAACCATGATCCACTATTATCACACAGCCACACCACTACCAAGTCAGAAGGCATTACTAGTATGTATCTCCCACACTTACATACCATATCTACGAGCACCACAATTACCAAGAAGCCACAACTGCACCATAACACAGAGCACAATTACCACAATAACCCCAAGCCCCTCCTAATATACCCACCTCCACTATCACACGCCACAACTGCCACCAAATCACAACCGCACAAACAAAACACAAGAAGAACACAGCTAAAAGTCCCGATATTATAATCTACCACAACTACGACATTAACTTACCCTAAAGCGCCACAATTACCAATAAACTATAACTGCAGAACCACAAAACCAAAAGACAGCTACCACCACTACCACGAGACTCTGCCAGTAAGTATCTACCATCATTATCACAATAACTCATTCCAAAAGACCACAAATGCCACCAAACCATTCTACCACGCTTACCACCAGAACACAGCTACCACAACTTATGATGACAAAGCTTCCAAAAATACGAAATTATCTGAGCTTTGGGAATAGTGAAAATAAGAGTTTTTATTCGATGTTGATCCATAAAACATATCTGTATTAAAAGATGCAAAGGCTTCCACACCAGGTACCACCAACAAAATGACACTTAGCTACACCAGAATTTAATTTTTGCACCTGTACTAAACAACTACCACCACCTTCCCTACTGACCTAAATCTGCTAAGCCATAGATACAGTAGGACTCCGATTTTAATCCCTTCGCCCCTAGAACGTCTTTTACTTATTCTCGAAGCTTACAGAAGTCCTTTTGAGTTCGGGAGAGATTTTTTGCTGCAAAAGGGATTGATGAAGTGTGTCTGACTCCTCCAGCACCAAACGTCTCTTCTAAATTGAAAATATATCTAGAGACAGCAAGACGAGAATACAAAAAAATGTCCTTGGGATGAAATGGTTCACTACGGTAGACCTTATATACAATAGGTTACAACTCCAAACAGACGTTCAGCCTCAAATCTGCCTTCTAATTAGCCACACTTAACTACCACGGACTCTGAAACACTCATTACCTTGCCACAACCGCCAAATTAACCATAACAATCACTGCAATTATTACATGTCACTAATACCGTTGTACATCGCAGTCAACACATGCCAATATTACCTTATACCACAACTACCACACACACTGAAACACATTACCACAGTTACCACAGGAACCATCACCACAACTACAGTAGCTACCTACAAGTCACCAATACCAATACAATCACTATCAGCACAAAATTGCAGTCACCACACTCACAGTCACTACCACACACTCGCCAGTCGTTTGGAACACAGTGCTACCACAATCGCTGCTAAAAAAAATTACCATAACAAGTGCCACTGATTTCTAAGGTAAAGCTCAATCACCACATATGCTCCTTTGCACACATACCTCATCTAACTCACCACAATCACCACATCCTCAAATGCACACTTCCCAAATCACCACAATCCTATAATGCAACAATGACGACACTCCTCTAATGCACACACATATCACTTGAACATCATCACAACAGTGTCACAAGAGTCTGGCGTCTTTCACCTAAGAAACATCGCTTGAACTGTAGCCTAATCGTGTCCTCCAGCAAACACTACAACCTATTCGCTACTCTGCAGACTCATATATATCGCAAGCTCGGTTGACAAAGGCTCGGCTGTTGCAAAAAAAATATTATTATATAGCTTGGTGTAAGATATAAAGCCACCGTAACCTCTGCCAACGGTAATATCTTTATAAACAAAACTCTACAAATCAAGATCAACCCAGAGAGGAAGGCGAGAAAACATAAATGGTGCTCTTTGAGTCGTACAAATAACGCCACCTTGAGAAACACAGAGTTCATGAGATTTTTTAAATTTCACTTCTCCACTGACTCTTACCATTATCTCGTGTAAGTTATTAACACACATTTTACAGCTGAATAACCTACCAGTACTTACATGGCTCAAAAATTTCCTTAATTTTTTTCAGGGGAATGTACGTAGATTGATAGGATTTCATTTTTGAGACTGGACAGAATTTAGTGTTCCAATAACTGAAAACAATCTACTAAGAAATGATAAACCAATGAGAAGCTTTAAAGTATTTCGTTATTTGAGCTGTATTTACCATTTCACTTCAGGAGAGTCGTTCAGGTGAGTCTAGAGATGATAGAGGTTTTGTATGCAAGTCGAGGAGAGGAGCATCGAGTTTGTTGGGTTGAATCTCACGTTGTAGAGTTTGGCTTATAAGAGGCTATAGATTCACGTAGCTGTGTGGATGTAGCCAAGTATTAACATTTCAGTGGAGATGTGTTCAGTATTAGGTGTCTCTAGCTGTCATTGATGTGGTGTTTAGGAGAGAGAGAGAGAGAGAGAGAGAGAGAGAGAGAGAGAGAGAGAGAGAGAGAGAGAGAGGTGTGTGTGTGTGTGTGTGTGTGTGTGTGTGTGTGTGTGTGTGTGTGTGTGTGTGTGTGTGTGAAAGGGACTGGGGGGAGAGTAAGAGAGGAGTGAGAATAAAAAAAAAAAAACAGCCTACCTGTAAACTGGAAGCGAGACACTGGGTAAGAGAGCAACTGTGACAGAAACGACCAAAAAAAAGAAAAATCTATGTGAAAGACTGGAAGAAGCTGCAATATGAATTTGGGAGAGTACGGGAGAGGCGAGTAAGTTTAAAGAACAAGGAAGAAAACACGATGAAAACGGAGTAAGGGAGAGAAAAGTTTATGAGAAGGGAAGAAAATAAGAAAACGGAGTGAGGGAGAGGAAAGAAAAGTTTACATGCAGGGATGAAAGCACCAAGAAAAAGGAGTGAGGGAGAGAAGAGAAAAGTTTACAAGCAGGGAAGAAAACACGAAGAAACGGGGATTACTGTAGTGTCACTGACACAAGAGATAAAAGGAAGGAAACAGGCACATCTTAGTAAATATGAAAATACTAAAGTGGCAAAATTCTAAAACCAGACAACTCAAAAGACGCAAACGCTTGGAAACTACACGGGTCAAACATTAAGAATATTCTGATTCCCCTCTCACTCTCGCTCAAGCAAGGTAAGAACGGTACCGCATATTTAGTAGAACAAAATGTCTGTGTTATCGATGTTCTTAAATCCGTGACACATACTAACGAGAAATCTATAAATGTACTTGTAGCGATGTGGTAGCTTTATGTGTATGAACGGAGGCTTTTTCCAGTCACATTAGGCGAAGCTGCACCGTGTGACGCATGATATACTCCATATGTGTGTTTATGTGGGGAGAATCAGGTGTATGATTAAATTGCGTAACTGTGATAAATTGGTTAGAAATAAGGTGTATAAAAATTATAAATGCTCAAAGGAATGGCTGGGTGTGTGGTGCATGAGAGCGAAGGTGTATACAGTAAGCTATATGTATAGGTACTAAAACAACAAACTAGCTCTACACACGACGAAACCACAATACCGCATTAAGTGTAATTGATTTGCTGTGCCCAGACCTTGTGAAAATTATATGATAGGAGATGTATACTCTATTTCTGTAAAACATGTATGTGAGCTACTCTTCTTAGTATAAGCTATCTAGGCTAAATGTTGAGTCAATGGAGATGACGAGGCTATATTTTAGTGTTGTGTGAAACTGTATCACAAATAAACATCATTAGATTTGTTGCTGTTATTTCAAGTGCTTTCCTTCCGGTTTTATACTATATATATATATATATATATATATATATATATATATATATATATATATATATATATATATATATATATATATATATATATATAGAGTCCAATATCCTGTTTAAATACTGTTTAAAAAACTATATATTATTTTTTTGGGGGGTGGGGGATTTCTGGCCATACGTGATCTAACCGAAGTTGAAACAGAAGTGGAAATGACTACACTTAAAGTATCATGAAGTAAAAATATTATGACGAGTAATCTCTCTTAATAACCTTAAGTAAATATACATAAATAAAGCAGTTCAGATTAATAAAACAAGGGTATTATTTGACACATTTAATTATATAAAAAATGATTAATTTTACGCGCTTGACCATTATACAAGTAACGTTGTTTCCTTTGTACAGGTACACTATCACCCTACATGACTCCCAGTTACGGTACATTTGTAATAAAAATAAATAAGAAATGATGCTAGGGAAAATCTAAACAATATAAATTACAGCAAATTTCATGAAATGAAAACTTTACGTTGGGGCATCACACATCTACTCTAATGGTAAATAAAAACATTATATTCAAATGATTACTCACCGGGATAAGCGATCATGGCGTCCAGCAAATCTGACAGTACACACTGGTAGCACTACATCAGTCATAACTGTGTGGTATGTGGGAGGTCCGACACAAATCGCCGCCACCATGCATACTGCCTTCATAGAAATATCAATTCTGAAATGGCGACGCCGTCGCGTCTGTTGTACCCACATGAACCTGATTTTCCATCGTTGTTACACATGAAGCATTCTTAATACAGTATTTCTAAATTATACAAGATTCTTTGCCAGTTTTCATATAAATGAATAGCCGGTATCACTAAATGTTTTAGGCTAGTCCCCCAGCATGTAAACAAAAACTTCGCTGCCAGCCCCATGATTACCTAAAGTTAACAGAAAACTATTAGTAAAGAGCCTAATTAGCATCTAAAACACGTCATACATGTAACAGCACAAGTAGAAAATTAAATTGGCATCCACATATGATTAAAAGGGTCGACAAATGCTAATCTTAATTCTTAATATCTTGCGACAAATTCCTTTCCCGTTCAAGTAATGCCCTGCCAGCAACCCATGTTCCAGTTCAAGAAGTTCCGGTATTACTACTTCCACTGGTGGTTCCACTACTGGAAGTTCCACTGGTAGAAGTGGAAGTTCCACCGCTAGAAGCTCCACTGGTAGTAGTTCCACTGGTAGAAGTGGAAGTTCCACTACTGGAAGTTCCACTGGTAGAAGTGGAAGTTCCACCGCTAGAAGCTCCACTGGTAGCAGTTCCACTGGTAGAAGTGGAAGTTCCACTGGCAGTAGTTCCACTGGTAGAAGTGGAAGCTCCACTGCTGGAAGTTCCACCGGTAGAAGTTCCACTGCTGGCTGTTTCAGTAGAAGCTCCACTACCGGAAGTTCCACTAGATGTTCCGCTGCTGGGTGTTGCAGCAGAAGCTCCACTACTGGAAGTTCCACTAGATGTTCCGCTGCTGGGTGTTGCAGCAGAAGCTCCACTACTGGAAGTTCCACTAGATGTTCCGCTGCTGGGTGTTGCAGCAGAAGCTCCACTACTGGAAGTTCCACTAGAGGTTCCGCTGCTGGGTGTTCCAGTAGAATTTCCGTTGCCAGTCGCTCCACTGGCAGATGTTCCGCTAGTCGTAGGGGTGGTTGTAGTAGAGGGCAGGAGTGCTGTATTATACACCCAACAATAGTCTGCAACAACATAATTGTTATAACACTTGTTACCATAAGTCAACAAGAAGCCTCTCTATACTTCAGTACAGTATTTAGTGTCTGAATAATGTATGAACAACTTTTTCAAGCAATATTGCAGCTTTAAGTGCTGGTCCGCCTATTGCACTCAGCAGTGAAGATTAGAAACATACTGTTGAATTAATTCTTTACCTGAGGATAACATCTTTCATATAATGAGTCCACCTATAGATGTCAGCTAGGTTATGTATGTATGTATGTATGCATGCACTGAAGAGGCTGATTTGTACATGTTTGACATGGGCAGCCAGCTTTACTGTGTACAGTACGTTCAAGTCGTGCATTACGGGTTTTGAAAGCCATGTGATATCTAGAGTCAAGCAACACCACTTTACGTCACTGGAGGGATACGCCACCACCCAGTGATCACACACGAGTGTCGTGTGAAAGGCTTTTGGAGTGTGAGGTGAGAAATGCATGTGGAAATTCATAATCTTAGAGAGGTCATGTTTGTGAGTGAGAGAAGTCTATTCATGTCAACGAGGGTAGCTCGAGAAGGTGCGAACAGTACGAGAACAAATGAAATTACATAATACTGCACAATTAACTGTTACTCTATGGTGGGATCGACCTCAGATTAGGAGGGCCACAACAGTAGCCGTCATTGATTTACCTAGGTATTCTTTGGTTTTCTTATAATGTCTAACTGATGCCATAAATAATTCTGACAAATTTATGATCAGCACTGAGACAATGAGAGGTCAATTCGACATCGAATAAAATCCTCAGGCAACAATTAAGATGTTTCATGTCCTGATAGGGTTGAGGAAACAAAACTAAAGCAGGGTCGTTCCACTGTGGACGATTCTCGTTCTTGACCTGAAGAATGGGAGTAAAACAGCCACATCATCGACGGTTGCTTCTGCTTAGCTACGAGCCCTGTTTACACATGACAAGAGCCACAGCAAGATGACTGTTCCTGACACAGGTTGATCCTGCTACTGACCAAGGTGATTAAAACTGTCACCCTGGACTGCTGCTGCGACTTCCTGAACATGGACAGGATATCCTGAAGGTGAGTGATGCGGGGCCACACTTCTGAACACTAGACCCATGCGAGATGGTTCTGCTCACACAGTGTACTGGAGAAAGGTTGCTTCACCCATTTATGTTGTGAATTCTACAAATGGAGAGCAGTTTAATCCACCCTGCTGCAGAGAATGAATAAAATATAAGCAACAAATGCACACTTACGCCAACAACCATGCCTTGGCCCTAACATCCTCATTATTGCAAATTTCTTACCCAAAGACAACTCGGAAACATAGTACGAAGTTCAGACAGGGTGCAAGATCTTGCGCGGCTACGATATGGATACCACTCAGCCCTACTCTCATACAAACAGATAACATTACAGACAACATATGTAGACTACATAAAGCTGCACCTCTCCCCATACAACACGTCACATGAACCACAGTCACACAAATGAGACAATAACATAATATGTCGCGAGTAATGGAGCCGCCGTTGCCCACTCCCTCTGCATATTTACACATTTCCCTGCCTCACATGACGCCACCATAAAACAATCTCAAGTCCTCTCTCGCTCTTGCTGCACCCTGAGTGTGTTCTACATCCCCATAAGTGTGAAACAGCGAGAGAGGGGAAGGGGCGGGGAAAGAGAGGCCATGACACTCCTTCTTCAGTGGTAATAATGGCAGTGTGGGCAATGGAAAGACTACCAGTATGGGCGGAAGTGAATAAGGCGTTGGCATATTTCTTAGTTGTAACAATAACAGAAACAATAAGAGCGCCGTTATTTTTTCTTTATCGCAAACATAGCACTAACAATAAGAGCACAACGATCAGGACTCACATGTAACCTCGACGTTGTATCCCTTCCACGTGGTGTTGTCAACTGGTTTCTGAGCGCTCCTGAACACAAAGGTTATTACCGTCTCCGCCCCCGTCGGCCAATCCTTGTACCCTGACACTCCCTCGGGGCCAAGGTCATCGCAGTGCCTGGGGGAAGAAAGCCAAGGGGGTTAGGAAGGAGGACAGGAAGGATTAGGAGGATATATAGGCACGGAGGACAGGTGAGGAGGGGGGCAGTTGTTTGGATGTAGTGAGGACAGGAGGAACAGAAAACAAAGAAGGAGGAGAAAAAGTCAGAATGGTGCGCAGAGAGAGAGAGAGAGAGAGAGAGAGAGAGAGAGAGAGAGAGAGAGAGAGAGAGATTAATAAAAGACAAAGTATATGTATCAAAGCAAACTTGTCAACAAAATGATTACATGAAAACAGCACGAAATAAAGGGTATATAAAGTACAAAACTATTTGCTGCAAGCAGCTGATATATGAAAAAAAAAATATATATATAAACGCAATAGTTGTGTGTGACTGACTGTGGGTGTCGGAGAGTGCCCCTGCATGGCTGGCTACAGAAGAACACACATCACCTTGTCTTCTGAGGTATGGGTAATTGACTTATGTAGGCGCACTCATTTGTGTTATCTAGTTTGCATCCAGTACCCTGGCATAACAACACATGTTGTCCTGCAGGCATTCGTCCACGAGTCATGATATTCTTTCCACAGTATTTTGTCTAGTGAGTGAGGAGAGACATAGTCAGCACAGCCCACGAGTGTATGTGTGCTCTCTCATGCCTTCAGGTCGGCCTGGTGGCGAGACCATAAAGTGAAGTCTTTCTGGACTCAAGAGTCAGAGGGAATGATGAGCTAGGTCACATGCCCAGAAGTCAGAGAGCTGTAGTCGGCTCCATGGGTAGCGAGCACACATTATACACAGATAAAGTACACAACACCGTGTCTTATCAGCTACATGCTGATTACCAATTGCTAGATTTTTTTTTTTATTAGGCTACTGGACACACTCGAATAGAATCTCCTCCTCCTCCTCCTCCTCATCATCATCATCATCATCCACCTGGAAAAGACTGAGCTTCTCCCACTCCTCGTGCACGCTGTGGAGTGGGCACAACAAACAAAACTCTTTACGTGCCTACCTAGCCACCACATTGTCTGCCTGGGTGATCTCCATATAGTCGAGGGCACAGTCAGCGCTGGGCCTCGTCTCGCCCTTCACCACGTAGTACACCATCCCCGCCTGACACTCGGCACCAATCTGACGAAAGCCGTATTCTCGTTGGCTTGGGAGAATTCGTAACACATCTTCCTCAGCGATTTATTTTACCTATTACACTTTCATGTTACGGATGCAAAGCGTGTCCATATTAATTAAAAATATAAAACATACATGATAATACTGAGGTGTAATAAGCTAAATATACCGCTGAGGATGAAGTGTGCAATGCAAGGGAAAAAATAGTAACTGGTGTTCATTTAACTAGAGTTATGTAAATGAAAATGAGAACTTTAAAGACAGACTTCTTAGCATTATTATTTTTCCTCTTCAAAGCAAGAGAACACTGCTTTTTTTTTTCTTTTTAAGATTAATGCTAGCTCTATGTGGCATTTGGTCACAGCGTACTTAGAAATATGATTTCCTGAAATTCTGATATATGCAAAGTCAAACATAAATACGATCATATAAATTTTTAGAGGTGGTTGTAGCGTTTTTAATAGAATATTCATAGACTCTGAATAAAAGATTTTGAAGGAAATGCATGAAAAAAAAAAATCCACAATAACTACCTGCTATAGAAACTGGTTCATTGGCAATGAGGGTCATAGTCATTATATAACCATTATAATTCGTACAGCAATAAGTGATAGTATATATTATTAGGATAAGGCCGAAATTAACTTCGAAAGATTATATTCATATGATTCAGATAACTTGCAAATTTATAAGCATCCACCCATAAATATATTTAAAAAGTCTCCCTTTATTCATCTTGGGAGAGTCATTTCGAACTTGAGAGGTCAGATGTAGGCCCGTATCGTCATCGGTTATGGAAGCTCCCTAACACCTCTTCCTACATGATTTATGTTTGCCTATTACCCCATGCACTCTTCTTTTGTATTACTTAAATCCTTCCAATATCATCATACGCTGCATAAATAACGTACAAAACAATATTAGTCAGCCAAATCCAAAAATAAATCGGTAAGGAAGAGGTGTTAGGGAGGTTCCTTACCTTAGGAGAATAGGAGCCTTTGTCTTCATCAATCCTTTCGCCAAAAGAGGTCTCCCTTCAATTGTATTTATGTTTTTTGGTAGCCACAGACATACAAAGAAGATCCTCGGGTTGAAGGGGTTAAGTACAGCAATATCAGGGGAGCACAGTACTCATGTCAATAATCTTATAAAGCTGTTTTCCAATCTACCTTCTCTGTGTCAAATATTAGAAGGTACAATGCAAGTAATAATGAATAGGATGATAAGTTCTTCAAGCATCTGTTTAATGTGTCCTTCCCTCATACAGTTTAGCTAAATATATTAATCTGCAAACCAATGGAAACTGGGTATTATCTCAGGTGCACAAACCGTGTGGCGTTGGCTAAAATACCAATACTAATACTAATACTAACAAAAGTGCACCCACAAATGTGAAAGTGTGTTGATGTACGGTATAATACAGTAATAATGTGTACAATTACAATATATTCTATCATCGATCATTATCTTCACACACTTTTTTATTTATGGACATTTTCAGAAGTTAATTGAGAGCACCCTAAATTCTGGACCTGTGAGATAAACGTAATTGGGTTGTATTTCCAGCTGGCTTTGGAGTTATCGCGACGTTTTTCTTCTCGGTGATCTGCTGTATTTTGCTTATCACGCCTTAATATTCCTCTCGTGTTGCCGTAAGAAATTGTGTCCATAGTAAACACACATAACATACTGTGCAAAAGAAAGTAATGTATGAGACGGAAAATAAATCGTTAAGAAAGGGATACTACGGAGTCCTGTAATAACGAGAATACAGCGTAAGACCTTGTGGGCAAAGGGTGAAAAGAGGGAAGGATAACTAGAAGAAATGAAGAGAGGAAAAAGGAGAGAATGGAGAGCTAAAGAGGAAAAGTAAATGAAAAGAGAGTGGGGGATGAAAGAAAGGTGAAAAGGGAAGAAGGGAGAGAGAGAAGGAGCAAATTACGTTACCTGCAAAAATCCCACGTGGAGCCAATTCAGGTAAAGTTAAGCTACCCAGACAGTATTTTTTCCCTCTTGTATTTACTAAGGTAAGCTTGCAGCCTGTTGTGGCCACCTCAGTGCCTCGTTATAAAGTTACCAGCCTTGACCACACTCCTTACCTGTTCTCCTAACTTTCCTGCCTCGCCTCGCCTCACCTCATTATAACTTCTCTGCTCTCTCTCTCTCTCTCGTCTGACTTCCTTTCCTGTTTCGTCTTCCTCTCCTCTCTGTCTTCTTTCTTCTCCATTTCTCTCCATCTCTTCTTCATCCCTTTCTTATTTCATTCTTCCCTTTTCAACTGCGTTCTCGTCTTTTTTCCTTACAGTACATTCTTTCCTCCCATTTCTCCATCTGATACAGTCCACGTCTCAATCTTTACCATTTTTCCGTCATTTCTCCCTCTTTCATATCTCATTCTTTCCTGCATCATTCTTTATCTCTCAGTTTTTCTCTTTGTCCACTCATTGATCAGTATAGTTTAGCTGAAATCACTGTCTTGCCAACCTCAGAAAGTTTTTCCTCAGTTAATAATATTGGGAATCAGCTGTTATATAAGGGGATTTATAAAGTATACATATAAATAAGGTAAATTTCGAGGGGAGTTTTACCCTCTGTCTTAAACTACTTAGACAATTATGGTTTAGGGATTCGTTGGACATTACTTCGAAGGTTTTGCATAAATACAAGAGCGAAAGTTGAGTTCCCAATAATTTCCTCCTAATGGCTTTGCTGACACAGGTAGAAAGAGGCAGCTGATTGAATTTGCAAAGCGGTATGTCTTACTCGTAATTCTCAGTAGTATGACATGCTAAAGGACTTCAGGCACCATACATAAAATGGAGCTTGAATATAGAAGACAAGTGACCGGGCATTCTTCGCGTGCTCATACTTAAAATTCAGACGACACTTTTTCTGCCAGGCGGTAACACGCCCTTCATTTCATCTGACCCAGAGGAGGAAAGGTATTAATCTTTCTTCTCTTTGATTTAATTTTCTCGCTTTTCTACTTCTCTTGCATTCTTCTACAACCTGTCCTAAACCCCTGCTTACCTTTAATTCACCACAAATTTCTCTCTTACTCCTTGTTTACTTCCTGTTTCTCTGTTTCTTCACTCTCTCCCTGCTTTCCTTTCTTTCTCACTGATCTGACTTTCTCCTTCCCTCTTTCCCTGCTTGCCTGTACCTTTACCTCCCTTATCCCTGCCATACTGCCCCCCTGCCTGCCAGCTTATACCCCTACCTACCCATACACCTGCCTACTCAACCCTTACCTGCCCATACCCCTGCCTATCCATACCCCTGACTACCCATACCTCTGCCCATACTCCTGCCTGCACATATCCCTGTCTGTCCATACCTCTGCCTGCCCGTACCCTAGTTGTTCATACCTTTGCTTGCCCATACCTTGCCTGCCTATACCCCGCACCCACCTTAAGGGTCCACGTGCATCGAGTATGGAAGGGGTATGCAGTGGGCCACCCAGGGGTGCTGAAGGTCTTTTCTTCGTTATAGGGACTGCCGGGTGTGAGTGTGGTAGGCAGCATCGACAGAGTCACGTTACCACCACACGTAGCACTGCTTGACCCTCCGCTGCTGCCTGATGTTCCACTACCTGTTGCCGTTCCACCTGTAGTTGTACTGCTTCCTGTTGCTGTGTTTCCACCAGTCGTCGAAGTTCCACCAGTTGAAGTTCCACCTGTGGAAGTTCCACTTGTTGATGTTCCACTTGTTGGTGTTCCACCAGTTGATGTTCCACTTGTTGAGGTTCCACCAGTGGAGGTTCCACTCGTTGACGATCCACCAGTGGAGGTTCCACTCGATGTTCCACCTGTTGAGGCTCCACTCGTTGAGGTTCCACTCGTTGAGCCTCCACTCGTTGAAGTTCCACCAGTTGAAGTTCCAGCAGCTGAGGTACTGGTTGTTGAGGTTCCACCAGTTGAGGTACCAGTTGATGAGGTTCCACCAGTTGAAGTACCGGTCGTTGAGGTTCCACTCGTTGAGGTTCCACCAGTTGAAGTTCCACCATTTGAGGTACCAGTTGTTGAGGTTCCACCAGTTGTAGTACCGGTCGCTGAGGTTCCACCAGTTGAGGTACCGGTTGTTGAGGTTCCACCACTTGAAGTACCAGCCGTTGAGGTTCCACCGGATGAGGTGCCAGTCTCTGATGTTCCACCAGTTGAGGTACCGGTCGTTGAGGTTCCACTCGTTGAGGTTCCATCAGTAGAGGTTCCACCACTGCCAGCACCTCCCACTGGCTGGACCTGACGTGCCCACCTGGGAGAGTAAACTGAGGGTAGGGCCAGATACTGCCTGAATTAGAGTGTAACTTAACCCACCCTAATCCAACACGCCAGTCTCATCATCACACTAATCCTTAATGACTCAATCTAACTAAACGCAGTACGATCTTTTATGGCCTGACCTAACTCTTCATGGTTCATATCCACTCAAGAGACCCCACTCCACATTCCACACACAATCCACTCACCCAGCCCACCACAATCCCACACCATCCACATCAACTACAACACAGCAGGAATCAGGTGTGTTCAAAAATACCGATAACAACACTTACATTCTCTCTCTCTCTCTCACCTCATCCCAGCCTTGATGCTCCTCCTCATGATCCTGTTTGAGTTGAGGGGCTCGTGACTGAGTGAGCCCAGCGAGGCTGCGGGGTCTAGTATGGCCCACAGTCGGGAGGGCGAGGGGGCTGTCCGTGCGTACTTCCTCTCCTTGTTGAGTCGCAGCATCATCTGATAGAACGTGCCTGGGGGTCGAAGGGCAGCAGAGTCAGAAGGATCATGGAGAGTTAGATGGATCAGGGAAAGTTAGAGGAATAGGGGAAAGATGGAGTAGAGTTTGAGGAATGAAAAATAATTGTAGAATGGGAAGGGGTCATGTGGGTGTTGTTCTTGTGCAGGGGCAAGATCATCTGGTAGAATGTGCCCGGGGAGAAAGGTAGCAGCGTCAGAGGGATGATGGAGAATTAGGTGGACCAGAGAAACGCAGAAGGATAAGAGAAAGACAGGATAGAGTTAAGCGTACGGAAAATAATCTTAGAATGCTGCGTCATTTGCGCGTACTTCTCATTCACTTGCAGCAGTCTCAAGTAGGATGTGCCTGGGGAAAGGTCAGGAAGAGCTGGAGAACTAAAGGAGAGTTAGAAAGGTCAGGTTCAGGAGGGGTATAGGAATGTACTAGCCTATATAATTATTGTTGGGACGGATACATCAGGAAATCTTAGAATGGGGAAGGCAACGTTTCCAAGTGTTTTCTTTCCTTCCTGAGTCCCAGTATCACCTGGTAGAAAGTGCCTGGGGCTTTGGAAACGGTTAGGAGAGTACAGTAAGGTATAATCAGAAGAGTGTGCGGCTAGTGTAAGGCGTGAGGGAAAATCACAGAAAAGTATACGTAGTGTAGCAGATTTAGTGAAGAGAGGGGGTTGTTTATGAGTACCTTCGTATAACACTTGGTCGCAACACAGTCTGGTGGAACGTGTCCGGGAGAGGTTTTTCAGAAAGTTGGAAGACTCTGTAGTTAGTGTAAGCTTAATTTATTTGAGGTAGATAAGCAGAGACAAGGAACAACAGTATTTTTTTTTATTTTTTTTAACTTATACTTTTCTACTTATTTCGCTACAAGAGGTGGCAGAAATATAAACAACAGCATTCCAAGCTTATTGTGAATAGAATTTCAAGTTCACTTTGATACTTCCCTACTTACCTCGTTGGCAGGAAAGACAGAAACAATGATTAATAATACTGCAAGAATATTCTGATTTTTAACTACATATTACGCTGGCAGAGAAGGGAGAGAAAAGGAAATGCAGTAATTATTCTTACCTGGATACCCTCCAAAGGCTAGGCAGGACACGAGAGCCATCTGGTGAAGAAGTAATAACTCCACCCACCACCTCATTTTGGCCGTTTGTTTTCCTTTTGTAATTTATCCTTTTCCTCCCTTCTTTCCCTCTTGCCTTCGCTCTCTTTTGATGTTTTCCTCTTCGTTTTTACCAACTTCCCTCTTTTTTCTTTTATTTTTCTTTACCCTCTTTTGGTGTCCTCTTCTGCCTCCCTTATTTTTTTCACGTTCTTTCTTCTTTCTTTCTTCTTATCTTCTTTTTTGCATCCTTTTCACACTGGGCAATCCTGCGTTTTTCGTTTTATTTCATTCTTTCTTTTGCCCTCCTCTGGTGTTCTCCTTTCCTTCCTAACTTTTCCGTTTCCTCCTAACGTCCTTCCGTGCTTCTCCTTTCCTTTCCCTTCCTTCCTTCTTTTTCTTCTTATTCCCTAATTTCTTGTTATAATTCTCTTTCTCCCGTTTTTCCTTCTCAGCCCTCTTCGTTTCTTTTGTCCTCTTGTTGGTTTCTTTTACTATCCTCCCTTCCTTCCTTCGTTTCGTTCCCTTTTTTTCTGTAGTTCTTGCTTTGACCACCTCTTTCGTTTCTCGTCTTCCTTTATTTACTCTCTTCCATTCTTCTCGCTTCTTTTCCTTTACTTCTCTCTTTTACCCCTATCCTCCTTCGTTTACTCTAGTCATTTTCTTTCATTCCTTGTAGTGTAGGATTCCTGCCTTCTTTAGTACTGTCCTTCTCTTTTTCTTTCTTTCCTTCACTTTTGTTCCTTCCTGGTTCCCTTTTCCTTCTTGTTACGTTGTCTTCTTATAGCTGGATCTGTAAAAGAAACATTTACTGTAATTCAAAATATTCATCTATATTCCAAAACTCTCAAATGTCAGAATAATCAAAATCACGGTATATAGCCTGTAACTCTTGCAACATGATGGCGTATACCTTTTTGTTAATACTTCTTGATCTTTTTGTTAAGTTCTGGAGAGACTGTTTGTAGTGACGGGGTTAAAAACAGTCTCCACCAACTCCTTCTCCACTTTATTTCTCTTCTCGAACTTATTAAAATCGTCTAAAGGCAGGAAGACCTAGAAAGCATTCAGAGGGCGCATACCCCCGATAACTGCCACCAGATCTGATTTACCGCTGCAGTTCCTCTTTCCAACCAGGTGAATGCTGTTACGGTCTCACATATTCAGTTAATTCCATGGTCTGAGTCTGCCCGTTTATACAGTCCAAGAGAGCGAGTATCTCCGCGAACACCAATAGACTGTATAATTTTTTCCTGCATCCAAATCTGGACCCAAAATCTAATCATATCTACCCTGACCCAGTGCCCACCTATCCACTCGTTCTCAGTGAATTCCGATTACAGCTTTTTGAGATATACACCAACAGATAAGGAGACATGGGTGATACATATCCTTTTTCCAACTTCGATGACAGGGTAGAAGAAAAAAAATCACCGAGGAGGAGGAGGGAGAGTAACTGAACATTCTCCAGCTAGGTAAAGTTAAAGGCGTGGAGGTGAGAGGCCAACGGTAATTACAGGTGAGAAGTTCCGGTAAGACGCCTGCGGGAGGTGAGGCAGACCATTACCCACCCAGACACACACACCAAGAATATTAAAACCCCGCGGCCTCTAGTTATTTATAAGAGTTACCCCCGATTACAGTTAAAAATATATATAATAAGTTCCTAGACTCCCGCTCTCCATGAATCTGAGAATAAAACGGGTTCTTATTCACTTACTTAATAATAACTCCTCATCGCAACAAAGGTTCGCTTGTGAAAGGATATGAAGGAACTGAGAATGCAGTAGCTTCCTAAATCTCTTGTGCTCTTTGCAAAAAAAGTAAGTACTGTAATAGTTACGAGATAAGAATGACAGAAAGTTAATTTGTGCCTTTCAACTCATATTTAAATAAAACATTACAAGTCGCATACCTTTGACAAACTTGTTACCTGATGTTGACGTTGAAACAAAAACGTTAGGATAAACGATGACAGGGTGGGTCGCACGAGTGGTCCAGTTTTAAGACTAACAGTATATCGCACGGTCTACCCAGCATGCGGAACTCCAACAAGCAGCACACTTGTGGGCCATGCATGACAGCACCTGCAGCCTCAAGCGTGGTGACGTTGCTGTGCTGGCTGTACTGTACACGTCACGGGCTCATGGCTTTACTGTTGAATAGCTAAATACTCATAACAACAGGTAACGGTGCAGTGAATATAACCATCTAACGGTGGCATAATTTTTAGTTATCATTAAGAAAGAGACCAGTGAACAGAAACTTAGTAACCTCTTATTTAGGAACTTAACCACGATGACACATTTCTAAAAATTAATCTTGCTGCCTCCACGCGATTTTAATAAGCTGAGGAAAGACTTATCGATCTGGAGAAGTTTGAGACACCCCTCGTTAACCAAGTCAGTACGAGAGATCTATCCTAAGTTGTATAAAATCGTCCGTAGGCAAAAAGAATAAACTAGGAAAAGATGTCATTCGAGTGAGGGGGTTAAGAATACAAAGAAGGGGAAAGGTATATAACTTGTCAATGAAATGAATAAAAAAAACATGCTGTACATAGTGTATGAATGGATTCTTCTCTATATAAAGGAAATGGAATGAGAGGAAGCGGGCATGAATGAGTCAAGCACTGGTGTACGCGGGGAGGAACACTGTTATACCCTCCGGTGAGAACCAACTTTACCTGTGAGACTAACATTCCTACACAACATGAAAAACTTGCCAACTGCAGAGGACACACACACACACACACACACACACACACACACACACACACACACACACACACACACACACACACACACACACACACACACACACACACACACACACACACACACATATTAGAGAGGGAGATGACTTCAATCTAGCTCAGGACACAGTTCATGACAGACACGTTGAACAGTCAGAAACATATTAATGACATACTGCGTTAGTTTAAAGACAGTCATATTATCAGATCTTTGATCACACACTGCATTAAGCGTTTCCTCGGTACATATACTACTAAAGCGGGGCAAGTTGTGTGAAATGTGGACAGTATACCCAACCATGTAATCGCCTTACATGGGCAAGTCGCACCTGCTATAATTCAGGGGCAGAGGAGAGGTTTCTGAAAATGAAAACCTACCAGATATTAATCAAAGATTCAAGTTCATCCATGCAATCAGTCCATTCCAAGATCCTCCATATGATAAAACTGCATAGGGATTGTTGTTGTTGTTCTACCCCTGTCTGTCTGGCCGAGAAGACTCATCGACCACAAACAAGCACCCGCCTTTTGGCAGACAGTGCCCCACGAGGGTAGGAACAGGGTCCTTCCATATGGCGAGGTGTAAGGAAAAGGGAGGAGGCATAGCCCCAAACGGAGGAGCTGTGTTTAGGACATAAGTGTAAGTAGTCTCAGTCCATATTTTGATAATTTGGTAAATGTGGTAAGTTCTCCGCGTGGGAGTGTTGTAAGAAGCTAGCTACCGGGCTTTGGCCCAATATCACTCCCATGATAGTACCTCCAGGGGCGATGGTAACCACCCATCTACTACCTTTTTGATGGGCTAACTGGTGCTACACCATGTCCAAGAGTTACCCAGGACTTTGCAGGGCAGAGGTGTCTAACTTCTTTGAGCCGGATAGGCTACATGATTCAGCCGCATAACCAGACTGAATAAAGATAAATGCTATACATAGCGAGAGAGATATCATAAATGATTGCCCCCCAAAAAGTTATTAAATACGATAACAAATGCAGTGAGATGAGTGGCAAAATATAATTTAATTTCATCTATACCTCCTCAGCATCCCACTACCTTCCCGTCTAAGAAACAACGCCTGATGGTTGGAAGGTGTGAACAATCTTCGACCAATGTTCACCCTCCCCCTCCACCATCAAACATAATAAGGCCTTGGTCACACTCTCATACAGCCTAATTCACTTGTGTTAAAAGAGATGAATCAAGTCAGTTCATTGTTTGTAAGTTTCTCTTAAATAGTTCAACACTAGCACATCACTGGTGTCTTCCCACCAATGTTATAATTATGATGTATTCTTTCATAAGAAAAGACTATTTTTTGGTGAATATAAAAGGCAGGTTATGGCGTGCGCTTACGAAATACGCATCCACACTTGAGCAGCATACTAACCTTGCTGACTGAGGTATACTTAGTGAGAGATAATGAGAGTAAATCGGCGAATGGGACTATACTTGAAATGCGAGACTAGCAAGAAACACTAACCTAGGTCAAGTGGGGCCCTCCTGACTGTTAAGCTCTACTCGTACGTGCATGAGATTTTCAAAATAAATGTCTATATCATTCTGTATGAGACATAGCTACCTACATGCCATTACTACTGTGTTTATGTAACTTTAAGAAATAAAAATCCTAGACTAGTATACGTCACGACAGGAACATGCAGAGGGTGGGTGCTGGGGAAGGGGGTTGCCTAAACATCTGCCCTAATTTGCCCCAAGTGATCTAGGTGTCCTCTTTGTCTGGACAGTCTGTTCCAAGAGTAACTAGGAGATTTTTGTTTTCTTTTAAGCACCTTCCCTAAAACTCGTACATTCTTGCAAGGAAGATGAGCCCAGTCATTCTCCACAGTAACCCCTTTATATTTTCATTCTCTCACTCACGAATTTCGTAGAAAACTCGTAATATTATACGGCAACTACTATATATCTTTCCATAAAATTGATTCCTCCGAGCTTTTGCCCGTGCCTGCTGCAGTAACCACATAAGGCTGAGGAATTCCATGTATGTGGCTGGCATGACGAATGGCTGGACAGTTACAGCGTCAGCCAGCGTGATGAGTTACAGGGCACCAACACACTTGCAAACAAATATAGTAAATAAAATGAGTATATCATGTAATGAGAAAACACTTGACATCACTCGACTTCACGGTATTTATGACTCTTGCCCCCTGTGACTGAGGGGGGGAGGGGACCACCAGTACACCCACGTATTCCATGTGTGTCGTCAAAGGTGACTAAGGTGGGTGAAAATGGCAAGCTAGAAGCCCCTTTTCTTTGCACTGATTTTTGGATGTGGCAATCGCTCAGTCTCCCAGATTTACCTGTGGTGCATAAAGTCTAATATTTCTTACGACACACAACAAGGGAAACAACTGGAACTTCCTTCAGTTATCTCTCAAACGAGATCAAAGAGCCTTGCTGGATAGCTCCTTTCTCTAAGTGAGCAAAAGATGATGATGATGATGAAGATGATGACAATGATGGTAGTGATGGTGATGGTGTCATTATTATTTTTTTTTCATTTATACACGATTCTGTATGGTTGGGGTGTGCTCTGGTGTGGTGGCTCCAAGCTGTAGGCTGCACAGCGAGAACGTCAACATCCACCGCCTCACGCTGTCACGCTCACGTCTACCAGCCCAGGGCAACTGACAGCCACACAGACAGATCGGTGGGCAGGGCAAACACCCGCAAGTCCACAGCAGACAGGTGGGCTGATAGGAGGTCCCTCACAAGACAGATACAAGCACAGCCATTGTCACGGCCACGTCTTCTCTCAATTTCTGCATGCCTATCACACCCTTTCTCACTTTCAGCATGTCTGCCAGTGCCAGTTACATTAATACGGTGCTGATCTGATATGCACGTGCAGGTATGCCATCATGTACTAGAAACGTGACCGTCGAGAAGTGCAGAAGAAAATGGATAGATATAAGGATGAAGCAAAAAGTAGAATAATATAGAAATTAATAGAGTGATTGTCCTCGATTTTACATACAAAATCATTACGATTAGAAATATATTTATACAAAATCATTACGATTAGAAATATATTTATCGTTATGGTCTACGATTATCCAGGTGGTGTGGTAGCTGTGATGGTGGAAGTGGCATTATATAGATGGTCGCAGCAACAGAGGAGATGGTAAGTCATGGTGAGAGTTTACTTGATGGTGATGGTACAGTAAGACTAGAGAAGGGGCGGTACACACTAAGAATCGCAGTTGTTGTGGCATCTATGGAGACATTTGTGGGCATGGTAACGTTATGATAGCTCCGGTGATATCGGTTGGTGGTGGTAGCAGTGAAGCCTGTGGTAGTTGTGGTTCAGATGGTGGTAGGTATGGTGAAGAGTGTGGTTGGTGAGGTGATGACTGTGGCTGCACCCTGAATTCTCTCACGCACCTCCTACCAAAATTACTCTTCCCACTGCCGTCCCGGAAAAAGGGCCGGAATCAATACTGACAACATATTCATCTACTGACAACATTCACACAGCAGCATTTATCCACTCATTAAGTTATCTTCGTAATCTTTTCTAGAAGATGATTACACCTTTTATGAAATCAGGTTTTAATTAGCTGACTACGTTTTTTTAAACCCTGCACAGATGCTGTTAGTGTTCAGGGAATATTACAACCTTGTACTGAGCAAATTTCTTGTGTGTGTGTGTGTGTGTGTGTGTGTGTGTGTGTGTGTGTGTGTGTGTGTGTGTGTGTGTGTGTGTGTGTGTGTGTGTGTGTGTGTAACCATTTTTAAACAGGATAATCAACGACTTACGACCTGACTTCTGCCATTAACTCTCGCTAGTCTCTCTCGTCGCTGCGATGTTACACAACTTGATTTTACACTGAACACTGTTTTTCTCAACTTTTTGCTTGCATGCCCTTTAAGGCAGGCACGCAACACCAGTACCCGGCTATCTACACGCTATCATCGTTTTCCTGTTCATTTTAGAAGTGAAAGTATCAACCGGTATACAAGTGGTCAGCGCTGAAACATTCTCCCACTAACTCTGAGGTTCGTTGTCGACCTCCTTCAGTGTCCTCCATCTGACCTTCTATGATAGTGGTAGCTGTGGTCTTCCTGAAAGTTGGTAGGTTGTGGTTAACCGCAGTCGTGTAGCCCGCCGTTTGGGGGAAAAAAATCGAAAGTGGAGCTA
This sequence comes from Coenobita brevimanus, assembly GCF_032717465.1. Taxonomy (NCBI): domain Eukaryota; kingdom Metazoa; phylum Arthropoda; class Malacostraca; order Decapoda; family Coenobitidae; genus Coenobita; species Coenobita brevimanus. The sequence goes on along the minus strand of NC_137019.1, from coordinate 4,431,647 downwards.
TCAAGATCTTACACAACACGCACTGTCTACAGATTTCTAGGTTTCTCTGTCTAAAGTACAGTTATATTTAGCACATTTTGTTTTCACCACTAACGTAAACATTAGAATTATATTATTTTATCAGTTTCTACATGCCGGGTGAAATTAACTGCCTCCTCTACACTGATAACCTACATTGTAACTAATTCTTACTGCTACCAGACTTAGGTTCAGCCTTGGAGAGCCCCTGATGAACGAAGGGTTTACTAAAAGCTGTAGGCCCGTATTCTTATCAGTTAAGGAAGCTACCTAACACGTTTTCCTTAGCGATTTATTTTGCTTAATACACCTTACTGCCCTACTGTATGTTATATAATAAATCCTTCAAATATCACCATACCCTGCATAAATACAGTACAAAAGGATATTAGCCAGCCATATCCAAAAACTCCAAAAATACATCGCTATGGAAGAGGTGTTAGGGAGCTTCCTTACCTGACGAGAAGATTGGTCTGTATCTAACATCCCTCCCCCTGCCCTTTCCAGCTTTAGTTGACTCGGCTTCTTACTGGTTTTGTAGAGAGACCGGATTCATTAACAGATTTACGATTAGATTCTCATAACGACAAGGGAATTTTCTGTATTTTCCTTTTTTTCTCCAGAGAGAGAGAGAGAGAGAGTTACGACTTGGAGTTGGTCGTAAGCTTGTGTACGTGAACATGAGAGACGTATTTTTTCAAGCAGCACTGGAGACTTCATAACACCACCCCAACAATTTATTTTGCATTTTATACCTTAACATTTTCTTGTATGTTATTCATGACATTTTAATATCGACATTGCATCTATAGCACACACGGGAGATACTGAGATGCAATGTGCTGAATAGACCACGGAGGAATAGGTGCTACGAAATCTCCGAAGCCACTCAGAGCCAGGAGAGGCTGTGGTGACTGGGCGGGGTGTTCCGTTAGGTGGCGCTGCAGGCCAGGTATAGCCCCCGCCCCGCCCCGCCCCACCCCCGCCCCTACACCACCAAGCGTAGGGCGACTTCTTAGCACCTCTTCCTCTGCGATTCATTTTGCTTATTACACCTTGTTATTCTGCAGGTTTTCGAGTCAAACTATTTCGGTACTAAAAAATAACGTCAAGTAGAATATCAAGTAATAAGTATAATAAATAGCTAAGATAATGAAACTACGAAATATCCAGTGCATCAACACGGCTCATTTTCTGACGTCAATTGTCTGATGGTGTAGGTCGGAGGAATGATAAGAATAAATGCATCTCATTTCACGGTGCCGCGTTTTGGATATTCCGTTTTTCAGTGTCACCCGCATCCCGCCTGGCACTAAGGGAACGGAGTGTCCTGAACGCCGCCTGATGGAACGGAGTGTGCTTAATATAATTTTGCACCGCGTCCTGTGATCGGACATAAAGCGTCAGATTGTCCGATTTTGATCTCATTGTGCCGAGGACCTACGCATCTGAGAGAGAGAGAGAGAGAGAGAGAGAGAGAGAGAGAGAGAGAGAGAGAGAGAGTAATATTTATTTTCATAAAGACACACAAGTAAATGGTATAAACAGAAATGCTTAATTCATAATGTTATGTTAATTATATAACACCACAATTAGCAGCTGTCTGAAAATGACAACGTTCTCAGGCAATATGTAAATGAATATCTCCAAAGGAAATTGATATTATTATTATTATTTTGTTGTTATTACTGTATTATTATCATTATCATTGTTACTACTACTGCTGCTACTGCTACTACTACTACTGCTACTGCCACTACCACTACTGCTACTGTTACTACTACTACTACTATGCTGCCGCTGTCTACGTTACAGGAAGTGACGTCACACATACTAATGGTGCTATTTATGAACGGTACAAATATCAGTACTGATAATAAACGCAGCAGCACCTACATAGTTACTTATACATTACTGCGGCACATGACCACCACAGACACACACTCATTGATGTGGTACCATGACTCACTTAGATTACCAGTGACGTCACAGCCATGGCGTCACCACTCATGACGTCACAAGCCTAACACACACACACACACACACACACACACACACACACACACACACACACACACACACACACACACACACACACACACACACACACACACACACACACACACACACACACACACACACACACACTACATATATACACATAATACACGTACAATCATTGTGCAACCACTGATGACGCCAATCAAGCTACACACGCACACGGAGTTCGCCATGCACATACATACATATACACATACTCGAACGGTCATAGAGCCGCCACACATGACATCACTCACAAGGTACACACGCACACGGAATTACTAATACACACACACACACACACACACACACACACACACACACACACACACACACATACACACACACACACACACACACACAAAGAAAATGCCTCTACCTCCAGTCATTCAACATAACAATATATTTTACATCGAAAGTTAAGCCAGTCAGCTCTTTATAATCGCCATGCAAAGAACTGAATTAGCTTGGCATAAAACTGTATCAACTTCAAAATGGTGAGAGGCTGGCAGTGTATGGAGTATTATAAAATGAGTGAGTTGCAATATTCTCGATCTTTCTTTGGAGGACATCACAACCTTCGTAGGACAGTACGTCAGGGCGGGAAGTGATGCAATATACACCTAAATATAATTCTGCTGCTGCTGCTACTACTACTACAATTGACACGAACAATAAAATATATAATAACAGTAGTAGATGTTGTAGTAGTAGTAATGATGATGATGATGATGATAATACCAACAACAACAACAACAATAATAATAATAATAATAATAATAATAATAATAATAATAATAACGGTAAAATACAAATCAGCCACTTCTGTACGATGTTTTTTCCAATCTTCCTCGGAATACCACTACTCACACACACACACACACACACACACACACACCCTCTCTTGAATACCACAATCATTACTTCTGACTAACGAAGGATTCTCAGCAGCCGAGTGAATAGTGTCCATCCCTGGCATTCATCTAGTCTGAATTTCACTATCATCTGGTGTCTGACTTGAACTGTGTGCACTCTTGGCTTTCTGTGTGCTAAACATATTTGTACCGTCGATGATAAGTACAATCTCTCTCTCTCTCTCTCTCTCTCTCTCTCTCTCTCTCTCTCTCTGCCACGTCACTACAACGGGTGTCCACAAGCGTCTCATCATGGACACCAAAACCTTCACATGACCCGATACTGACTAATTTGATCAGTGACGTCACAGTCATGGTGCCACCACTTTTGACGTCATTACCAAGGCTAGACACGTACACGGTGTTCCACACACACACACACACACACACATATATGGCCTGCTTCGAATAGCCAGCATATAGTATGTATGTATGTATGTATGTGGGAGAGAGAATGAGTGATAAATTAATCCTTTCAACCTGAGGACGTATTTTATATTGTATTCTTGCTATCTCCAGACGAATTTACTCAGCTACGGAGCGATGTTTGGAACAGGGGGTGGGGGGGTTCAATACAGCTTCACTGCAAGACGCCCTTCCCACGTTAAATGCAATGGCCTGGTGGAAGCACGAGTATAATTGAACTGGATAGGTTAAGTACAGCATAGCCTTCATATGCCTGTTCAGTACTAGATCATCCTGAGTTGAATATACTCGTCTGGAGGTAACAATAAATAAGTAAATAAATAAATAACCTAAAGTTATCTAATTAAAGAGGCTAAGGAACTGAAGGCAAAATAACTTATAAGAGCCAACATTGAATGGACTTCGTTTGAACGGGCATGAGCATGAAAAGGGTTGAAATAATTTTTAACTTTATGTTGTCGAAGTTAATTTTAATCTTGCGACCGTCACGTGATTTTATTCGATTTAAGAGAGACCTATACTATTTAAAAGATTAATGGAGGCTCTCCATTTCGAAAAGTCTCTCTTAAACTGAGCGAGATTGACTGTAGGAAAAAAAATGATAATGAAGAGGCTAGTGCAAAATCTCCGGAATTATTCTACGTTACAGGCACAAGGGGACGGGTGGATGGAACTGCCCGTGGGATGCAGAGTTTTTGAAGGTTTGATGTGTAGGTGAATGCTATGCTCTTTTCACTGGACTTTCTGGTGATATTTTCTCCTACTTTCGTAATAGCTATTTCTGCTGTTGGATATTGCTCGACAATATGTAGTTGCGGTATATGTATAAGATGTATGGACGCTGTTACTCCTCACCCTGCCCTAGGGTGGGAAAAGAGGTCCGGATGATGATGATGATGATATATAATTATCATCCAATCCAGTGTTGTCCCATGAGGAGCATAGGAGCCCGGGGCAAGGCAAGTTGGTCCTAACATTTAAGATGAGTGACCAGCCTCAGTGGCATTACATGAGCAATAAACCCCAACCATCCCTTGGACATAAACCTCCACAGGCTCAATCCGACTGGAGCGCAACCACCAGGCGCCATGATTTGGTTTTATGATTACCATCCAGCGTAGTAAATGGTTTCCTGGTGTCTACAGGAAACCATTTGGCTTGTCACGCGGTGTAGAGTCACTGGTGGACAGAATGAAGAGGGAAGAATGAAGGAAAGAAAGAGAGAAGAGGAAGGAAGGAAAGAAGGAAGAAAGAGAGGAAAGGACAGTCACTTGAGAGCAGCACTACATCGAGTGAGTGGATGGTGATCACCCCCCCTACCATTATGAATAGATAGATAGACTGATAGATATAGATATAGATAGATAGATATGTAATAAACGGGAAACAGGATGGCAAGAATAATACATGAAGAGAAAGTTACAAAAATAATGATGCAAATCTGGCGACGAGTGAGGTGAAGTTACGAATACTTCCAGAACCTTCGACCGGAGGAGAAATATCGAGAATTCGAGATACGTATAATGGAAGAAGGTAGGAGAACGGTATTTCCTCATGTGTTCGGGTGTCTGGTAATTATGTATGGCAACAAATGATTTAACTTTAATGAGTGACGTAATCGACCATAACATACGGTTTTATATGCATTTGCCATACAGTACAGCACTTCAAATAGCCTATAGCTTCGTCTCGTGTGTACAGACATGAGGAACAACAGTTAGTACTGTACTTGCTTAGATGACTGCACTTTTTTTTTGTTTTTTTACGAGGTGGTTAGTAGGATGAGAAAATGGGACGGTAAAAAGGACAGTGATTAAAACAGATAATAATGATAAACATGTTATCTACAGCCAACACGCATCCTCTCAACTGCTTACACCATGCTGATCATACCGCTTGCACCATCCTTGCCAATGCCGCTAACACCCCACTACCCACTATGTGTCTTTTTATTTACCATCACACCATTAAAAAAGAAAAGATTAAATAAGAACTTAATTTAAGTGGGGTAAGTCAGAGTGGAGGTAGAGTATGTGGAAATTACATGCAAGGAGGTGGGACGGAGGAGACGGTGGGGTGGAGAGAGGTGGTGCAACACAGGTGGCGGTGGATAAATACTCGGGGTTAGGACAATACGATCAGTCGCACTCCCGCTGGTGTTGAGGGATGTTCGCTTCTCCTCTAAGGTAAGCCTCTTGGCAAAGGGTCGTCTTCTACTGTAGGTGGATATGAGGCCCCGTAGCACCTCTTCCTTAGCGATTTATTTGCCGTGTTATACGAGTACCTTAATATTCTCCTTTATGTTACTGATTCATTCCTGATATCAACATAGTTTGCCCTGAGAGAGAGAGAGAGAGGCAAAATAAATGGCTGCGGAAGAAGTCTTACGAAATCTCCAAACCAGTTAGAAAAGATATTGTTTGTAATTTTCCCTGATAGGATAGGCCTTGTTAGGTTTAGTCTGCATATTGTTCATAAATAAGGCTGTGGTGGTATAACCTTAATGACTACCAAGGGAAATTGAAATTCGTGAAATTTGGCGAAGTCTGGCAATTAAGAAGAGGGAAGTGACTTCAGATGTATGGTCAGAGTGAATGGATATTTACTGGGTGGTGACAAGAGTATAGGAAATGAGGGAGACCAAGATAGCAAAATTTGGTATGTAAATTAATAAATAACGAGGTATGGCTGTTGAGGAAGCAAAGACGCTGACGGAGGACGGAAAGAGATGGAGTATGTGTGGAGATGCACATGACTGCAGCTGTACCTTTATTTTTATGTGGCATCGGAGGGAATAGTCTATATCTGATGCATTTGCGTGGAGCGAATGATCCATGAGGTGAAGTACAGAATTTCGAAGGCTTGACTAATGAAAGGATAGATGGAGGTAAAGCCCCCATCTGTTGCTAGTGTTCATTTTCTTTCCTCTCTCTCTTTTTTCGGGTCCTTCCCATCCCATGAACTGTGAGACATAAGGTTATATGATGCACACTAACTTGTTTTTCTGTTTGTTCCAGCGGGGTGTGTGTGTCGTGGGGTGGGGTGGGTGTGGAGGGGGGCTTCCTCGACCTCTCCTGCCCCGGGTGACAAGGGTACTCATCCCTCTCACTCGGGGCAGGAACTTCTTTATACTGCCCCTGGACTGACCCTCCTTACGACACCTGGCGAGGACAACCACCACCACCACCACCACAACAACAACAAGATCATCAATAACACCATCATCACCAACATTAACAACTGCTGCCACCTTCACAATCCCTAATACCATCACAACAACAATTGCCATCACCACATCTATGATAGCTTTAAGCAGCACTGCCACAGCATCACAGCTGCACCTCTACCCTCCATCCTAGAGTACAAGTCATGAAAGACCTTCGCAGAAGAGGACACTTACTGCCAGCGTTCTGCCATCACCTCAGCTCTGCACTACAACACCTGCCACACTGGTTCTAGAACGCCATATACTATTGAGGACATGAATACCGAGTCCCTTCTTTAGCAGTGACAACGAGACAGTGGTCATCGACTTTAAAACTCAGTACAGCGATCGTCGAAGCCCCAGCAAACTTGTCAGAATACTGTGCAAGAGTTATAATTGTTCGATATAAGTGAATCGAAATTACTGTCCGCGACTGTACATCTCTACTCCCCTCTCTGGCCTGGCCCATGACGGTGTGCCTGGTGGTGGTCCTGACGACGACGGACATTGGCTCAGGAACTTGCTCATTTCCAGCCTGCCCTGCACCCTGCCCTGGAGACTGTCACCATGCAGACAATTGTTTGAGCTCTTCATTTCTCAAAAATTCTCCAGAGTATTCGAGGCTGTGTAGGTGTAATTAGTGAAGGAAAATTATGCAACAATACCAAAGATTTTGTTGATAATGAAACCTTTCAACTTACATTTTCTGATCCAACCTAACTGTTACACTAATTAGTGAGATTGTTCGTGTCTTATTTTACACTAACTTGTCACAGGATTAGACACCAACATTATAACCTCCCGCAGGCTGTAATGTAACAATGTAACTTGAATTAATTAGTTCATGATTCCGTTATAAGGAATGTCTTAGAAGTTATTTAGATGTAACGTCTATTTGTGTGAGTTTGTTAAAACTTAATAAACCTTAATACAAAGAAGTTTTTGCATTCCCTGAGTGTGCAGGGGTCAGTAAGGTTGTTACGGGAATATACAGTAAATATATTTGTCTTCAGCAGATCCAACACAACGCAGAAACACCAAGAATCCGGCGTGTCTTTCTTAACTCACTGCATCAGGTGACGTCTTTTTCATTTAATTCCTAACACCGCCAAACTAATTTATTCGGTGTAGGGGAGACTGTTCGAACTGGAAGTGTAAGTACAGTCTTTACTAAAACATGCTCTATTAGGGTCTTGTCCTGAGGTGAAAAAAATTGTGTGATAATGTGACGTACTCGAGATGAGAGGATTAACACCAACAATCAAAGAAATTACAGATTATGAAGTCCTCTCTTAGGCAGGGAGGAAAGAGAGGCGAGGGAGCCTCTTAAAAGCTAAGAAGTGTTAGTGGAAGACATAAGAGAAGAAATACTGTATATCTTACCAGTCTGTTTCACCAGTTTCAAAAAATAATTGGCTTCGGTAAAAAAACCGACTACGAAGTGCCCACAGGATATAAGACTTGTGTATAAATCAAGCTATAATTACATGACGGAAGCGCGGTAGGAAGGAAAGACGTATAGGGTTGAACCAGCGAGGCAAGAGACAGCGGGAGGCAGAAGGAGTGGAGCTGGGGTGAGTGGGGGAGGTGGTGTGGGTGTGGGGCAGTGACCCTGATAACCTTCTGAGAAGGCAAACTGGCAAAGTATTTCTTCCCTTTCTCAAGAAATTTGCCGCACAGTCGTTCAACTTTTCAGTTAACAGTGGTGCACCTGCCCTTAGCCAACACTGTAAGCTGCAGTACTTTGTAAACGAAAACACACACATACACACACACACACACACACACACACACACACACACACACACACACACAATATCTACTGTTCTTCCTCTAAAGCTGCGGGGTAGGAAGAGCGATGAATTTCCTCACCGCCCGTCCCCACATAGGTACTTATTCTGACTAACGCCAGAAAATATTAATCAGCTGGAACCTTTACCAACTGAAGTGTCAAAATTATTTACCTCTCACTACTTAAGTTACATAGTTTATAAAGGTTACTGTTAAGCCATTATTCTTTCAGTTAGGGTAAAACAAATATCATTTACTGGACTCAAAAGATATTGATTTAGAAATCTCATATTTTTAATAAAGTATTTAGTAAAGCATTTATTTGAAGCGGGTGGGAACGCCCACCACCTACTTACTTGATGCAGTGTTACCATGTGACTCTAAACTAATTTGACAAGCCAAATGGTTTCTTGTAACTCAGGAAATCATTTACTAAGCTGGGTGGTGACCATACAACTGAACGGACACCTGGTGCTCACACGGACTGAGGAGCGCCAACCGGACGTGGCAAATAAGGGATTTTATTCAAGGAGTGGTTGGTGTTTGTTACTCACATAATACAACTCAGGAAAGAGCCCATGGTTAGTCTCACCTTAAATGTCTGGACTAAGTAGCCTAGTCCCGGGCTCCTACACTCTTGATAGGACTACAAGGAAATGATGGTGCTGTGACGAGGGTTTTGCCTTGTATATTTTACCTGAGGTCGCCTTATACCAGTCAGAATAATCCCACGCCATACTTTGAAAGAAAAAAAAAAAAAGCAAACCACTGTAAGGGATCGAAGGTTTTCTAGTCGCTGAATACGAACTCTGCCTTCACCCCGGCCAATATCAAGATCGGTATCGAACTTTCTACTGGTAAGGAAGAGAGAGTTTGGAAGATTAATTGGGTACAGGAAGCCTTTTGAAACCACTGCAACACTTAGGAATTTTTACCCCGGCTAATGCTAGACAATCTTATGCAGCTGAAAGAGAAGTGGTGGTGGTGATAGGAAGTCCGGGACGGCTTGATGGCAGCCACGTGAAGCACAGGGGTAAGGTGAGGTTGAGGTGAGGGGAATGATTATCGTGTAGGAGAGTAGTGAGGTGAATTGTAAGAGTGTAGTGTGGTGAAGTGTGTGAATGTAGTGTAGAGGTAGCTGAGCGGAGGTCGTAAAATGTAGTGAGAGGAAGAGACGGGTAGTGGTGGTGGTGGTGGTAGGAACTATAGGGTAGATGGAAGCAGTAAGGCGGGGCACGGGGATGAGGTGAGGTAAGGTTAAGCGAGGTGAGGTGAAGAGGATGAAGGAGGTGATGAGGGCGCACGTAGCTGGCATGTTAGAATACAGATGAGAAAATTATGCAAATGAAGTTTCCATCCCTGACACTTCAATTTCTTATGACGGAGTGGGTGAAGGTGAAGGTGAAAGGGGTAGGCACGCAGGGGTGAGGAGGGGGGGGGGAAGAACATGCCAGAACGTTCTTATATATCTTTAAATCACTTCCACCTTCCACCTATACTCTACACTAGCTTTTTCATTTAATTTACCTTGTTTAGTTAACCTCTTTCCTTCCCGTTAAATCCATAGTAAAAAAAGATGGGAAAAAGGAGGAGAGTGATGGAATATGAAATTAGAAATCAAAGTACTACCTTAGCATTACACTTAACGCTTTCACTGTGATGGCGCATTTTTCACAGCACTAGGACTACCAAACAATTATATTAAAGCCGGGAAGGACCTTGACAGTGAAGGGGTCAATGGAGTCTGTATAACCCCTTCGGTTCGCTATCTCTCTATGCTGAGTAAATTTGAGAAGGAATAATACACTTCTAATGAACTATACATCACCTTGCTGAAGAAGTTACAGGAAACTAATGGGAGATATTCTGAAGGTAATAGTGTGTTAGAAGGCATTTTACTGGTTAATTATACACTCAGTTGCTCCGCCCATCAATGGCATATGTCACTGTTCATAATGAGGGTGGGGGAGGGGGTGGCGGGGTGACGGGAGTGGAGAGGTGGTAAGGGGAGAGGGGATGGAAAGGCTAGGTTAGACGGGGAGATGGCGTAGTGGGAGGGTGTTAGACGGGAAGAAGAGTGCTGTGGTATCAGAGGTAAATAAATCTGTGAGAAAAGAAAGTATTAATGATGAATAAGGTAAGAACGGATGGGTAATAAAACAAGAGACATGAATTACATAGAGTACTGCTTATGGCAAAGGTGGAAGTGGTGGGATAAAGTTGGAGAGGGAAGAAAGGAGAGGGGAGAGGAGGTGTAGAAGAGAGGAAAAGAATAGACTGGTGTAAGAGGAGGGGAGAGGTGAATTAAGAGATGGGAGAGGGAAGGAAGAGGGTGCTGGGGACGGGAGGGGAATGGAAGGGCAGCAAGGTGAAGGGCAGGAACGTGAGGTGGGGGGGGGCAAAGAGGGGTGTCGGAGGGGGCAGCAACCCTTCGGAAGAGCATTAAGGTCACTCCACGCCGTTACTGAACCTCTACCCCAGCCTTTAACCCCTATTTTTTTTTATTGTTTTTCCTTGTTTTGTTTTTGTTATCGTCTTTTTTTTTCTTTCTTTCTTCATATATTCTCAACATATCTTCCTTCCCCTCCTTTCTGTCTGTCTTTCTCTCTGTCTGCCTGTTTCTGTCTGTCTGTCTTCCAGTTTCTGTTTGTGTCTTTTCCCGTCTACCTGCCTGTCTGTATGTCTATCTGTCTGTTTGCCTGTTTTTGTCTATCTGTCTGTCTGTCTGTCTGTCTCTGTCTCTGCCTGTCTGTCTGTCTGTCTGTCTGTCTGTCTCTCTCTCTCTCTCTCTCTCTCTCGTCCCCAGCTCATTACCGAAAGTCATTCAGCTAATCACCCCTTTCCCGTTGTTCTGTTTGTTCCGCTGTTGCTTCTCTTGCCGTTATCCCCAGGTGGACGGAAGGAAGAAGAGTGGAGGAGGGGAGAAGACTTGGATAGTGGATGATGATGATGATGATTACATATATATATATCCTTCCGCTCCGATGATGTATACCTTTAACTTCTGCTAGCAACCTCCACACAATATTATTTAGCGTAGATGAGGCTTTTCGAACAGGAAGAGCTAGAAATAGCCTTCCTTAACGCCAACCCTACCATAGGTTCTTCCGAACTGGTATATAATTATGTGGTTGTAAGCTAAAAAAATGAAAAATAAGCTATCGTAGCGGAAAGCTTAATGTGATGAAGAAAGTGGAATGCCAGAAAGCCAGAATGTGTGGAGTTGCAACGGTGGCGTGGATACTGTAACTGTAGAAGTAAAGGTGATACAGTGCGTGATTTTTTTTTTTTTTTCTACTGTTGAGCGTTGTAGGGTAGGAGTACCGGGGAAGAGTGGTTGAGGAGAAGAGACAGACTTCCTGGTGAGTGGTGAACAGGGTGGCGTCCAGAACAGTTAAGAATGTGTGGATCAAACATTTACAGAACGGCAGACAGTGAATAGAGACAGTTTGTAAATATGACTGTACGGTACTTATTGCATTCATAGGTCTAGAAAATGCACATGACACTGTCAGCAAAAAGGGCTTATGGAAGGTGATATTTATGTACGATGTGGAAAGTTTCCACGACTGTGTGATTGGCTTAGTATCAGTGTTGGAGTGAGATAGTGGTATGTGACAACCCCATGGACTGATAAAAACATACATACATGCATTACACACACACACACACACACACACACACACACACACACACACACACACACACAAATAAATAAATAAATATATATCTATATATATATATATATATATATATATATATATATATATATATATATATATATATATATATATATATATATATATATATATAAGCCCATCCTGATGTTTGGAGAGAAACTTGAATTGGTGGAAGAGTTTTGTACCTTGGTGTAGTGTTACACAAGAGAGGGAAGGGTACAAAAGAAGTGGAATGCAGTGTGGCGCCAGGAAAACTAAAAAGTGGATGGTGCAATGACAGCCTTGACACTGACCATAAACTGAGTACAGAGTGAGAGGAAAACTGATATAAAGAATGAGATTTTCCGTCCTCTTTACATATGAGGACAGATTTAGCTAGGATACCCCACTCTCTTCTCTCACTCTCCATTCCCACCCTCATTCTCCATTCCTACCCTCACCCACCATTCCCACCCTCACCTTCCATTCCCACTCTGACTCATACACGTAAAAAAAACAAAAACTCAGTACTATAATACACATTCCTAAGCTCTTACTCATACCCACCATCACTCACGCACACACACACACACACACACACACACACACACACACACACACACACACACACACACACACACCTAAGAACCTCCTCAATCCACTGACGTTTTTATTTAGATTAGAATAAGCTTTTAGGGCTGGAGGGGTTAGGTATAGCCTTCGTTAACCCCTCCAGCACGAGAGGGGGACCATTAGTTGAAAAAAAAAATCGTCTGGAGGCAGCAAGATTGGAAAGAAAAACACGTTGCGGGAATAAAGTAGTTGATACTTCACCATAGAGAGAGAGAGAGAGAGAGAGAGAGAGAGAGAGAGAATGTGGCAGTGTGTCTGTGTAGTGTTAGCATGAGTATGTTGCCAAGTGACTCCGTGACTCACTGCCATGTTGCACCATCTTCACCAACATCACTATCTTCACCAACATCACTGCCATCACCAGCATCACTATATTCACCATCATTACTGCCATCACCGACATCAGTATCTAAACCAACATCACAGTCATCACCGACATCACTGTCTTCACCAACATCACTGTCTCCGTCAACATCACATTCATCATCAACATCACTCTCATCACCAGCATCTCGATCACCCATATCACTTTCTTCTCCAACACAACTGTCTTCACCAACATCATTATCTTCAACATCACTCTTTTCTCCAACATCACTATCCTCTCCCATATCATTATCTTCACTGACCTCGCCAATATCACTATCTTCAATATTACTATCTTCAACATCACCATCTTCATCATCACCACCTTCACCATCTCTGTCTTCACCAACATCATTATCTTCAACACTTTATCTTCACCATCATCATCATAATCACCATCATCACAATCTCATCATCTACCTTCACGTTACCGTTACATCAAAAGCTACACATGACAGCGACTAAACAAACGTAATCCCGCCGTTAAAATCCCCAGATAGCTGATATAACTAAGACGTCAAATAAGTCCAAATCCTTGTTATCTTAGGAGCCTCGTAACACTTCTTCCATAGCGACTGATTTTGCCTACTGTACCAAACTACCCTACTGCATACTATTTTTTTTTTTTGTACCAACATGGCCTGCACAAATTACACAGAAGGGACCATTAACGAGCTATATGTAAAAATAAATGAGGGTAGAGATGCTAAGTAAATTTCTTCATCTACTAGAATATGGCTTGCTTAGGTGGGGAGGGTGCCTACATCTTGCCGCGTTATAAATATTGGCGGTGTCACCTGAATGGCCAGTGACACTCCTGCCACGACGGGGGTATGATCGCGTCACATTCGAGGTGAGACAGAGGCCCATATTCTAGGTGGTATATGAGACTCCGTAACAGCGCCTCATTCGAAAGTCATTTTACGTGTTGCACCGTTTTTTCTCTTGTATATCATTTTTATTGTCTACATATCGACTTGGTTTGCATTATTAACACAATAAAATAAAATGACGTCCTCGGGCTGAAGGGGTTTTGATGTTTTTGTCATGGTTAGAGGGATGTGTGTGTCATATAATACCCTCATTTACTTTACACTGACATGTATTTTTGGTGGTTACAGCGGGGTGTGTGGGTAGTATAATTCCCTCATGTACTTTATATTAACATGTATTTGTTATATGTACTTTATATCAAAATGTATTTCTGGTGGTTGCAGCGGGGTGAGTGTGTGGTGTGTGGTGACTGTGGAGGGAGTCAGCCTGGCCCCGTCCTGCCCCGGGTGAAATAGGGAGGATCCCGTCCCTCACTCGGGGCAGGGAAAACACCACTGCCCTGGACTGACCCCCTCCTGACGACGCCTGGCGAGGACCACAGCCACCACTACCAGCACCATCGCAGTCACTACAATCACCTCAGCACCCAGCACCACTACCACGTCAACAACTGTCACTGCAGCAATTATTACCACAACCACCACTACAACTACGGCAATGACTACCACCATCAACAGCTCGATCAACATCACCATTACTACAACCGAGGATGAATAGCAATACCAGGGCAGGTCTAAAACAGCAGGACTCATGACAGGAGCGAATGAGTGTGGCAGTTGTGATGGCGGTGGTGTAGCATATCAAGGCAGGGGCGATGGAGCAGAGCAGGGAAGTGGTGGAGAAAGTGTAGAAACAATGGAATGCACTACGCCAAGAACGTAGACTACTGAAAGATTTATACACCAACTCCAATGTACTCTTGGACATAGCATCAGAAGCAGATTGTGCAATTTCTGAAACTAAAGGTGCTGAGGCAAAACTATTACTGAAAGACTAGCAACGAAGTAATATATAAAAACGAAAATGTACCAACCGAGGAAATGCACAAAAAACACAAAAATATACACGCAATAACACAACACCACATGGCACCACGACAACATTGATCTCATGTCCACTGCACACACACACACACACACACACACACACACACACACACACACACACACACACACACAAACACAATCCTGTACGTGGCAGTGGTCCTGACGTTAACTATAGGCTACGGACCCACTCTGCCATAGCCTATGCCCATTACATAAACCTTTGCCACACATTATGCATCATTTTCAAACTTCCTTCTCACCCAAACTCACAATCATTAGTTCTGGGATATTAATTATGTTACTTACTAAATAATTCGTCTTTATATTAAGCATCCTGGTATAGTGGCTATTTGTAAACTAATGATAGCGTCGAAAATATTTCTTCTGCCTTTTTTTTTAGTTTACATAATTCACCATTCAGGTTCTATATATATCCACTTCAGTGCATATTCCTCTGATTACGAATATGTGCAGGATGTCTTTGTAATGTGATCTTTTCTTTAGTGTTACGGTATTTGTGTAATTGTGGCTGTAATGTGGTTATTATGGTATTGGTGTTAGGGATGTGGAGGTGGTAGCTACTATGAGGTGGTCTTAGGCTGTTTATAGTAAGCGATAAAGGTACTCTGAGGGTGGAGAGCATTTGACATAACATGGGACCTGCAGCAAGCCATAAGGTGAGAGAAGTGGCAAATTATTAGAGGCACTGAGTATGTGTAGAGGGAAAGTTCAGTGTCAGATAAGGAGGACATGGGTAGGCTTGATGGAACTGTGGTGTCGACTGTGATATGTGGAAGTGAACCGTGGACTCTCAATCCTATAGAACAAAATAAAGTTGAAATGCTGAAAAATAGATGTTTTAGGAGAATATGTGGAAATTAGAACTAGGTGTGGGAGTAAAGGCAGAGTAAAATAAAAATGTTACGGCCATATGAAGTGAATGGGTGAAGAAAGATGGAGAGAGAGGCTATCACGATGGTGGGAGTAAGAGGAAGGGGAATGCCGGAGAGGAAACAGAAGGGTAATTTTAAAACACAGAATCCGCGGGTCATCCAGGAGAGTGAGAGCAGTGTATGAAGTGGTATATATGAGATGGTCTGCTGTCAGTGATCAATAACATGTGAGTGGTGAAGCGATCGGGGTAAACCACAGGGAAATCAGCAGCACCCAACTGTGGAGATTTAAATTAGGTTTGATATTGACCATTATATGAGACAGCCGAGTGTGAATGAGGATGAGTTATCGTGTTTCCGTGCGCCATCCAGCTGAAGCAAGTAAAAGCGAGCATTACAGACAGCAGTGAATGAGGAAAAGCAGCTTAAGTGGCTATTAGGGAAGCCTGGAGGAGTGCTTATTGCGAACACTATAGAGGGAGTTTGACACTGGATGGATAAAAAGATAGATAAATAGCTGTCTTGTTCCTGTTGTTAAGGAGTGGAGAAGTGAGAGGGCTTTCAGGTGAGGGGAAGGGAAGGGAGGGAGGGTGTAAGGGCGAAGGTAGAGGCAATGACCTCTTAGGTAAGTAGTACGGTCACTCTATGCCGTTATCACCCTTACCTTACCTGCCTACCCTCCCTCTCTACCCCACCTCCCTCGCTACCTTCCCTCCCTCCCCTTCCTCTCTGCCCCATCACTCTCCACGCCCGTCTCTCTTACCTCACTCTTTCCCCTCTCTCCCTTTACTGGTACCTGCCATACATTCTCTCTCTCTCTCTCTCTCTCATGAAGGGATTGACTAAAGGAAACGATGAGTGGATAGGGGGAAGGGGGGAGTGTCCTGCTGTACTATACTTTCCTTATTTTTCGCAATACAGAGTGCATTCCATCACATAATACCACCAAGGGGAGGAGGCTGATCATTTTCCCTTAACGTCTTCCACACTATAACATCTTCCTCATTTGACTTTCTCTACCTTAGTTGATTTTATGCGGTTCAGGAAAGACATCTCGTAGGGAACTGCTAAAAATTGTCTCCACTGATTCATTCACTACGAGAGAGACTAAGTAGGTGGGAGGGGCTAATGTGGCGGTTGTAAGAATTAAAATGGGTGGCATCATATTGAAGGTACTAAATATTCTGCAGTGCCGTAGTCTAGCCTCGGGCCCCTACACTTTAAAACGGGTAATATGGTTGTGACTATTACCGTTCCTGTTGTGTGGAGAATCGTAATAATTTCTGCAACAAAGAGAGACACAGAGATCAATAAGTCAGTAACAATGGCTTTCCTTTGTACTACCTCTTATCCAACCCCTCCCACTCTCCACCCTCTCTCTTTCCTCCTTTCCTCCCTTTCCTTTGTTCTCTCTCCCTTCCTCCTTTTTCCTTGTTCTCTCTCCCTTCCTCCCTCGCCTTCTCCAGACTTCCTTCCACCTCCCTGAACTTTTTATTCCCTTCCCAACCTCTCATGGTCTTGAATTTCTACCCTACCTTCTTTTCATCTCCCCTCCCTCCATCTGTTCACCCTCTCCTGTCTACCATTATTATTCCCCCCTTTACCCTTCTGTTCTTTCTCCCGCCCCTCTCTTTTCCCCCTTTCTTTTTCCTCCCTTCCTTCCCTTTTCCTTGCTTTCCTTTGCCTCACAATTCTTCTCTCTCTCTCTACCACTTTTCTTCCTTTCCTCCCTCCTTTTCTCCTTCACCCTGTTTCTATCCTTCCTCCCTGCCTCCCTCTCCCTCCCTATTCTTCTCTCCCTGTTTATTTCCCCGTTTCTACTGGCATTCTTTCTTCCCCTTTCCTTTTCATGTTTTCCCTCCTTTTCATTCCTGTATCTCAGTTCGTTTTCCCTTTCCCTCTCCTTCTTTCTTCCTCCTCCTCTCCCCTCTCTCTGTCTCCCCTTTCTCCCTCTCTCCCCTCTCTCTGTCTTCCCTTTCTCCCTCTCTCCCTTCCCTTCTTCCCTCCGTCTCTTCCTTCTCCCTCCGCTCCCTCCCTCCCTGCCTCTCCCTCTCCCCTCTATTTTCTCGTCCCGTTACAGTTGTCAGATTTGCCTGTCTGAGCCGTCGAAACAAAAGCAGTACACACACACACACACACACACACACACACACACACACACACACACACAGACGGATAATGGACACAGATATTTCAACAGGTAGAGACAGACATCTATCTATCCTTCTACCAAGATAACAGATAAATACAAATAGATAAACAGACTGACGGACAGGAATACAGACAGAAGCAGGCCAATGAATACAGAGAAAAACACTGCATTATGTGATGGAAATACACTTAAATATGTCGAGAAAAATAGAAACATAGGCTGATATGCATGAGCAGCTACGAACAGGAAGAGGAAATGAGCAAAGAGACGCCTGGACGTAAAAAACAGCAGAAAGAGATGAAAAATGGAGGGAAGGAGAGGAAAAGAAGGGGGTGGGAAGGGGAAAAATGCTGGAGGGAAAAGGTAAATGGATGTTAATGATTAAAAAAAAAAAAAAGATGGATGGAAGATAGAATGAAAGTAAGGAAGGAATGTAAAAGAAGGCAGACAAGAAATATTACTGAAGGATAAATGGCAAAATATTGGAAGGAAGAGAGAAGAAGAGAGGAGGGGAGGAGGGAAGGAAAGCACAAAAGGATGGAAGGAGGTTAGACTGGAGGAAACAAGACAACAGAGACAAAAAAGCTGGAAACAGGGAAGGAAAAAGGCGGTAGGAATGAAGAGTGACAGACACAAGAGATATTAATGATGGCTAAATGATAAAGAAGAAGGAATGTGGAAAGAAAGAATGGCATGAAGGAAGGAGGAAGGGAAGGGAGAGATAAGAAAAGTAAACTTGCCACAGATGACAGGAAAGAAGGATAGAAAGAAGGAAGGGAGGAGGGAAGGCATGAAGGAGTGAACAGAGACATAAATGAAGGATAGATGGCAAAATAGAAGTATGGAAGATAGGAAGAGAGGAATCAAGGTACGAAGAATGGAGGGAGAGAAGAGACAAAGTAAAAGAGACTGCGAAACAAAAGGAGGGAAGGAAGATGGGAAAGAAAGGAAAACATGAAAGAAGGAGGAAGAGAGGGAGGGAGGGAAGGAGGGCAGGTAGGAGTGAGACGACCGCAGGTAATTTGGTGTTTGCTGCTTCCTTCCTCGCTGACGGGGTGAGGGATGGGCTGGAGGGCATTTAAAGGGCACATGGAGAGAATTTTCAAGGCACTTGCAGGGCATTTTAAAGACACCTGGAAGGCATATAAAACGTTTAAAAGGCACCTAGAAAGCCTAGGGCACCAAGGAGAAATTTAAAGACCACCTGAAAGAGTTTTCAAGGGCACCTGAAAGACATTAAAGGGCACCTTAATGCATTTAAAGGGCACCTGGCAGGAGGTCTGAGGGCACCTGAGGGCATTTAAAGGTCACCTGAAGGCATTTAAAAGGCGAATGGAAGGCATTTATAGGGAACCTGGAGGGTAGTTAAGTCACTGGTAAGTCACTGAAAGGACACCTGTGAGAAGTTTAAAGAGCATTTGCTGGGCACATAAAGAAATCGGGATGTTTTTAGCAACCTGTGCCGAAGAGGTCTCTCTATCCTTATTTGATTATATTCGTCTGCTGGTCAGTCCGTAACTATTTCAGCTTGTTTAGAGTCCAGTGCAGAACAAGACTTTTTCCTTAAAGGGAAAATGACAGCATTCACCATTCCCTAAACTGGTCAAGTACAAGTTACGAAGGGATGTTTGTAGTGAGACCAGTGTATATGAGAGATGGCTGTGTTTATGTTTGTCAGATCGGTTTGCACAAACTGCGGGTTATCATAATGCTGGTATCGAAAAGGTCTTAGTACCAGCTTCCATATTACATGTACGCCACAGCTTGGATTTTAAACTTCAGGCTCAGGGCACATACAGATCTGAGTCACCAAATGAGAACAAAATAGTGTTTGTTATTGTTATGATGGGTTAGGGGGACGAGGATCATTTAAACTCCCTAGTATGATGCTTTAATTTTTGTTTATTTTTGCTGCCACCAGATAATTGTATTTAGATTAAGAGGGGCATCGTAGTAAAGGGATTGTAAACAATCTCTGCTAATACCTTTAGTACAATAATGCACTCTATCCTTATTGTTATTAATGCCAGATGATTTTATTGAGTTTTGGAAAGATCTTTCATAGAGACAGGGTTAAGGGCACTTGCAGGACTTTAACACCCTTCAGATGCTCTTTAAATACCTTGTATGTGTCATTTAAATGCATTTCAGGTGTCTCTTTAAATATCCTTCAAGTGTTCTTGAAATGCCCATCAAGTATTCTTTAATTTTTAGTGTCCCTTAAAATGTCTTTCAGGTGTCCTTTTAACTGCCCTACAAGTACTTCTCTAAATGACCTCCAGATGCTCTTTAAAATTCCCCCAGCAGAATTTTAAATAGCTACTCTGCAGGTGTTCTTTAAATGCCCTATAGGTTCCGTTTGTGTGTCATACATGTACCCTATAAATGTCCTCCAGGCGTCCTTTAAACACCCTTCAGGCGCCCCTTTTAATGTCCACCAGGTAGGCATACCCCTCAGATACCCTCCACCTACCCTTTAAATGCCCATCATATATGAAGAAGAAAGGAGGACGAGAAGACAGAAGACGGGGGAAGAAGAGCAAGAGGAGGAGGAGAAAGGAAGAGACGATAGGAACGATTACTTTAAAGAGATGAGATCGAGGAGGAGAAGCAGGAGAAAGGAAGAGAGGAGAGAAACGCTTACATTTAAGGGAAGGGAGAGGGAGGAGGAAGAGAGGGGAAGAAAGGAGAGGAACGATAACCTTAACGTACTCTCCAGGTGTCCATATTACTGTTTCGTGAGTGTCTTTAAACTGCTTTCCAGATTCAATTCCTAATCTTCTGGGGACGAATTCTGTAACTTACTCTAACGTCAGACAGCTTTACTTGCCACCGAGAAGACGCTCGAGCTGAGAGTTAAGGAGGTATTTCAATTTAACTATTTAAGTCTCAGAGGGCGATTTAGCTACCGTACTTTATTTTACCCAGCGTCTGACTGAGACTTCGCTAAGATCAGTAATATCCTCTGGAGACTAAGAGAAGGCAACGTCGTGCTACATGGGTTACTGACACCTACCTCGTCTTCCTCAACTCACCTAATCTTCCAAACTACCTTTCCTTCACTCCACTTTCCCTCCACTCTACTATTCCTCCACCCACTATTTCGACATCCACTATTCTTCTGTTCCCTTGCTTCGTGTCCCTCCATTCCGTTTTCACGTCAGACGATGATGATGATGATGATGATGATGATGATGATGATGATGATGATGATGATGATGATGACCTTTTTCCCAGTAAAGGAAATATCAGCTTCAAAAACACCTGAGGTTTTGACTCATATTCTCATCAGTTAACGCTCCCGAACACTTCTTCCTTACCAGTCTGTTTTATATCATGGCACCTTAATATTCTCTTGCAAGTTCATTATGAAGTCTAAGCTGATATAGCAAAAATATATAGAGTATTTAAAGTATCTGACGATGTTACAAGGTAATAATATACGAAATAAATCGCTACCCGCCTCAGTACGGTCCCTTAATGTCTTCTCATCAAGTCAGGATATTCCCCAGTGTGATGCAAGATACACTCAGGAGAGATTTTAGTGCAGGGCTATTTGTGGACTGCCCTGAACTGTATCTTTACTAATAAAGTTACCAAACAATTCACAACCAAACGAAAGTGAATACCGAGGCGAAAAAATACGAACAAATGATATGATTTCCGAGTATAAGGGCTATAGAGTGAACCCGGAGGCATAATAGGAAGGGCATGGAGGTGACTTGGAGGAGAAAGGTAGCGAGGTAGGCAGTGGGAGGTAAGTGAAAGGGAGGAACATGGGGGGAGGGGAGGAAAGAAGGAGAAATTTGGAAAAGAAGAGGGGATGGGAGGAGGGAGGGAACCGGAGGGAGATAGTGGAGAAGAGGAAGAATGGATGGATGGAAGGACACAAGGAGGAAAGAAGGAATGATTTGAAAAGGATGAATGGATGGAAGGAAAAAGGGAAACAGAGGGAGGAACAGGAAGGTGGGGAAGAAGGAATGGATGGAAGGACAGAAGGAGGGAGAGAAGAAGAGGGAGGTAGTGAAGGGCAGGAAATGGTTATAGAATAGGAGGTAAGGAAGGAGATAAGAAGGAGAGAAGTAAGGGAATGATTACGGAAGGAAAATACAAGAGAGTAGAGGAGGAAGGAATGATAAAGAAAGGAAGGTGATAAGAAAAGCATGCAGCTTGTGTGGAAGGAATGAGGAAGGAAAGAAGGAACGACAGAGTAAAGAAATAGGCAAGGATGTGCAGGAGGTATGAAGGGACAATGAAGCAAGGAAAGAAGGAAGGAAGGAAGGAAGAAAGAAAGGCAGATGGAGGAAAATGATAGAGAATAAAAGAGAAGAGAAGAGGAGAGAGAGAGAGAGAAAGAGAGAGAGAGAGAGAGAGAGAGAGAGAGAGAGAGAGAGAGAGAGAGAGAGAGAGAGAGAGAGAGAGAGAGCTTGCAGGAGGGAAGCAATCAGGCAAGAAGGAAAATAATACGGGAGGAGAGCAGAAGTGATGCAAGCAGACAAAGAACCGCAATGGAGACATCAATGGAAGTAGAAGTGAGCCATGGTGAAGGAAATAACGACAGGAGAAAACAAGGATGTAAGGAGAAAGAAAGAAGACTGAAGGAAATGGGAAGAAGGGAAAGACGAGGGAAGGAAGAGGGTAAACAAAGAGAGAAGAAAGAGAGGAAGGAGGGAGGGAAGTAAGGAATTAAGGAAGGAAGAAAGGATGGATGGATGGCAAGCGGTAGTGAAGGAAGCAAAACAGAAAAAAAAAATAAGGAAGGAAGGAAGAAGGGAATGTCAGATGGTTGTAGTAGGAAGAAAACACTAAAGGAAGAGAAATAAATAAACCAGTAATGAAGGAAAACAAAATACAAACAGAAGAACTGCAGTAAAAAAAAAAAAAAAAAAGAGAGAGAGAGCGACACTCGTTCAGACTTTGACCTTATCCTGTGACCTTGACCTTCATCGATATGAACTAACACATACATACATAAATGCATACATACAAACAGACACATACAAAGAAAATGACTTAATCACAAAGGTTACACCCCCTGTATCTCTAACAGGAAGGAAGAAGGAATTACAACAGGGCAGCAGTTGAGGAAGGAGGGAAGTAAGGATGAAAAGAAAGGAAACATGGATAGATGGAAGGAAGGAAGGAAGGACGGGAGGGAAGAAGGAAGACAACAGTTTAAGAAATATAATAAACTACACTGACTTGGAAACAGACACAAGGATAAGGAGCGAAGGAATAAAAAGAGAATAAATAAAGAAGGAATGAAAGAGGGAAGAGTTGCAGTGAAAAAAGAAAAGCTTAAAACAAGAATAAAGAATGTAAGAAGGAAATGGGACGCAAGAAACACTACTGAAGGAAGAAATGAAGTAATGAAGAGGGTGGAGGAAGGAAGGAAGAGTGAGAGATGGATGGAGTGGAAGAGACGGAGGTGGACATGGAAAGAGTAGTAGAGGAAAAAGGAAAAGGAGGTAGAAGGAAAAGGAAGGGTACACGAGAGAGAGAGAGAGAGAGAGAGAGAGAGAGAGAGAGAGAGAGAGAGATCAACGCACGGAGAGAGAGAGCCTGTCTACCTCTACCGCTAAGTCGTAAATATTTGCCGTAATGTCCGCACGCTCGCTGCCTACACTCGCAATTTTACTAGGCTTCTTTCTTCCTCAAACTCTTCTTGCATTTTTTTTTTTACTATGCAGACTTTTTCCTCAACTTCTACGTGCATTTTCACTCTTTCTTTACTCAACCTGCTTTTCCATTTGTTCTGTACTAACTTTCCCTCACATTCAAGCTGCGATTTTTTTTTAAAGTATCTTCATACCCAACTAACTTTACTTTACTAAGCTAAATTTGCTCACATTCTACTTGCATTTTCATTTAGTTTCATATTTTCCTATCTTTCTTTCTCTGAACATGATTTCCTTTTTAATTTTTTTACTAAGCCAATTTTTTCCTCATGCAGTTTTTACAATTTACTAAGCTAACTCTTTTCCCACATAAAATTTACATAATTTTTTATTAGGCTAACTCACCCTTAGACTTCCATCATTCCTCTCTCCTTTACTGTTCAGTTCTCTCAGCTTTCCATCATCTCTCATTCCTTTTTTGCTCTGTCCTATTCTCACTCGCTCAGCAGTTATGTTTATCACCATGTCTTTTGCAGTGTATCTGCATCTTACTCCTGAACAAAAACTGTTTAATTCCGGGCTGCATTTGATTTCTCTGGAAAATTTTGGTTCTGAGTCACTCACTCACTGTCGATGGATGTAAACAACAATTTTCTATGTTTCGGGACAAGCTGATTCGGTTCGAGGTAGATCTACTTTGACCAGATAAACATTTAACATTTTTCCGTAACTTACTACATCTATTTACTTAAGATCAGATAATTTCGAAAAATAGGTTACACCTCACAAACCAGCACATAGAGCTAAAAACCGAAAGAATTATTGGTCGTATCAACTAATAACAAACCTTACCAGACGTCGTGAATGCAGGCGAAGCTTCCTTGTTTCTCTGTTGTCCCTTAGGTAACTCTCCCCATGATTTTTCAGGTAGCAATAAAGTCTTCTTCGCCTCCTCCTCGGCATATATACTTGGGACGCTACACAGTTGCCAGTTCGTTGCTAAGATTCCACCGTCACGCCCGGCATAACGACAGGAAGATGTTACGCATCAGTTGCCAGTTAACGAATAATAAATTTTAGTAAACATTGTCGGTATAGGTTCCGCTTTAAGAAACATTATTTTTTTTTCCCCATATTTATTACCTTAGATTTTTTAAATAATTTGCTTCACTAATTATTCTGAAACTGAGAAGTAAATTTAGTGATGAAGCGAAACCTTTACCAGTGTCAGGTTATGATATATGAGGCAGGTATGTGCTACTTGCTGCCCTAACATTCCCTCCCTCCCTTCCTTCACCTCTCCTTCTGTAACTGTCCCTCTCTTCTCCTTCTGTCCGACTTAACTCTCCCTCCCTCCTTCCTTCCTTCCTTCACCTTTCTCGCTCGTTACATTGCCACCCTTCTCTCCTGTCTCCACTGCCCGCTTCCTCTTACTGTCCTCTCTGGTAACGTCTTTTTCCGTCTTTTTTTTTTCCTCCTCATCCTGCTTCCTTTCATTTCATTTCCTCCTTTGGTATGCGTCCCCAGGGAAACTATCTCAGTGAGGAGAGAGAGAGAGAGAGAGAGAGAGAGAGAGAGAGAGAGAGAGAGAGAGAGATGGGGGGGAGACTTCTGCCCCGTTAAGTCACTTCCGGCCAGGTAAGCGCGGCGTGACGGGCCACCTGATTGTCAGTGTGCCACACCTCACACACACACACACACACACACACACACACACACACACACACACACACACACACACACACACACACACGCTCATAAACTCCCCACTATCACCACCACTAACACACACAAACGCCTTTTTTGCATCCACGTCTTCCCCAACCGTTTATTGTCAAGTTTACAAGGACTGGAATATAATTTAGACCCCACCCTCATTCATCATTTCAACCTGAATTTTGTAACGCTTGAAAATACTGTAACATTCTTCTGGTCTCATCTCCTGGCCAGCCTCGCACAGTATTACAAGAACTATAATTGCACACTGTCTCCAGCCTCCTCGTCAGCCTTGCACCGTCTTCTGTAATGCTTCCCATAAATAATACGGTCTCGCTTCCGCTTCCTTGGCCAGCTTAAGTGTTGTATTCCGCGGTAACGCCTGTACTGATTAACTCACTATTAGTCTTGGAGAGAGGCCTTCGCGTGGTGGCAGTGATATGGCCGGGAGGATCCACCACCCGGTTATACAAACGTCCCTTATCTCCCCCTTCCTCCCTATCCCCCGAAAGGAGGAGGATGGATTGCGGAAAAAGGGCAGCTTCAGTTTGCAGTTCACCGGGTTCGCGTGTAGGCGGGCTCGTGTCATAACGTCAATTTAGTACAGATTGTGCCCATCCCGCCAGTTCAGCACTCTCCAAAATTTGCACGGATTATGTACCAAAACTGCCATCTCCCTAGACACTCTGGGTCCCCCTTTTTTTTCCTGAATGAAATAATATGATGCTACTCAGAACACAACCTATGAACTGTTCTAATGTCCATAAAGTTAATAAAGCTAATAGGGTAAAATAAAGGAGCCTATGTACCTAAGCGCCGATGACTTCCATGTAATGACCTGATACTGAATGGTTAGAGCAGCGTAAAGGCTATGACTAATATTGTGGTGCGGTTCTGGGTGATGACTGTGCTGTGTGGTGATGACAGGATGGAGCTGGGTAGGAGGGGAGGCGATGGCTATGATTTTGCAATACGTTTCCCAGGAAGCGTGTGACGGGAGGAGATGAGTGGCTGGAAAGGCGCCTATAAATTCAACGAGAGGAAGTTACCATCGTACCGTCCACAACTATACCACGGTTGAGAATGGCTATATCTCCTCTATGGCTGGCCAAAAGACTGCTATACATATCTCCTCTGTAACTGGATATAACAGTGGTATATACTGTATATATCTCTATAACTGGATATGACCGCTACATAATCTAGGAGACGGCGCTACGAATGTGGTAACGTGGTACAACTGTAATGAAGAAGATTATCTCTATCTTTGTTGAGACCGGCTCGGAGACTACTGTGCATTCTGTAAGAGGACGCTACGCTACGGATGTGCTGGGAACAACTGCAACATGACTGGAAATAGCTGTTTTATCTTTATGACGGGCTGTAACTCTGCCAGACGTACACAGCGAACAAGGAAAGACATCGACAAAACTGAAACGGGATTCGGGAAACGGGAATGCAATGTTGATGCTGTGGTGTGGGTGTGGTGAGTGGAGTGAGTGAGGTGTGAAGTGTTGGAGTGAATGAGTGAGGTGTGCTGTGCTTAAGAATGTGCTGGAGGAGTGAGTGTGTTGTGCGATGGCCATGCGAGGCACCACACCTCTGTATAAACCCTCGCCAGCACGCGTCTGATGAGGAGTAAAATGTGTTGTATATTATCTGATTTAGGCTCATATTTATGGTCGTTTAAAAAGGTCGGTAAAACCATCTACAGCGATATACATTTACAAAATACACTACAGTATTTCCATGTATAACAATTATATCTTTTAAGCAATGATATAGGGTGCATAAGCAACATAATGTACAAAAGCACACTGCTAGAGAAGAAGTGCATTGGGAGCCTTTGAAAAAATGAAAATACGCACCGTCTCACAGTTCTCTATCCCTATGGCTTAAAACATCAGACTCCTCATGTATGCAGTCGCCCGTATGACCTTTAGGAATCAACCCCACGCAGGGTCAATCTCTGAAAACCTACCCCAACCCTCTATGAACTCCTGCACAAACCCTTCCTAAACCCTTAAACAAGCCCTCTCAGAAGTACACAAACCCCGTAGCCTATATGTGCTCTGTTCCCTACCGTTGCCCAGGCCACCTCGCTCACGTAGGCTACACACTGCACATGGAACCTACAATAATTCTACAGTTAGTCACCACACCTTCAGTAGTCAGTTTGAAGGGAAAGTACTAACACAAATATGGAATTAGAGAGTACTTAAGGTTACTACTACTACTACTACTACTACTCTCTCTCTCTCTCTCTCTCTCTCTCTCTCTCTCTCTACTACTACTACTACTACTACTACTACTGCTACTACTACTACTACTACACACACACACACACACACACACACACACACACACACACACAACTTCACAAAAGAAATAACAGTAACAAATCGAAGAAAAAGTCAATATAAAAAAAGTGGTGACCCAGTAGTCAATGAGTTTTTCTGTTAGTATTTTTTTGTTCTTCCCTGCTCTAACGACCCGGGTCAGCTGGTTTTAATGTCAACAGCAGTGAAGATGACGCACGTTCCTCTTTTGTTTAGTCGTGGTCATTAACCCAGAAGAGTAATGAGTCAGTGGCATAATCCTGATATATTTTTAAAAGCTATTATTTATTATTATTATTTTCTGTTGAGACTGCGACCATAGAGTTCTCAGGAAAATATGAGAAAATAACGCGGTAGAAAAATTTAAATTGAAAACATGGGTGGAATATGGATTAATTGTAGTGGCGAAAAGTCAGAAGCCATTTTATTTTATCATTTCTCCTTCTTCCTTTTCTCTCCCGAATTAAAATCACTTTCCCTTCCCTGTCGGACCGGCCACTGCCTTCTTAGATTCGACTGCATGCTTTCTCCTACATCAAAAACACAGCTCTGATGCTATACAATTTAGTTATCGCTCTTCCATCTTCATCTGTACAGTGCTAAAGTTTATCAATGTTCTGCTAATCATGTACACAAGTAGTTAATTTTCGAACAAACTCAATTCACCTCTCCTTACTTCGACAACCTCCACCTTTCAAACACGGCCTGTCTACATATCTAAGAGCTTAAATGGCGTTGAGAGTGGCTGCTTTGCATGTTCCATTGAGAAAAAAGACTTTGCGAGTTAAGAACAGAGATACGAAATGATTATACAGGAGTAGGAGAAAATGGAGACTTTATATTCATATCTATATCTCTATCTATCTATCCATGTCTATCTATCTATGTATCTAGTATTTGTACAGTGAAGAAAGAATAGGTCTAAATACGGGATGAGAGCTTATAACTGAAAAGGGAAAAAAATCATTACAAAAGCTAAAATAAAAGACGACTGGAAGTAAATAAAAAAAATGTACACAAATGTAGGAGTAAGGCAGAGGGATGGGAGGGTCCGAGGCAGGACTGACATGAAGGCAACTACTGTACACCCGCAGACAGTTACCAGCAGGACCCGGCACGACCACCATTACCCTGGCTGTGTGGAGGGCAAGGGTCACGCCACTGTGGTCATGTGAGAGAGCTGTGGTCACGTGAGAGAGAGAGAGAGAGAGAGAGAGAGAGAGAGAGAGAGAGAGAGAGAGAGAGAGAGAGAGAGAGGTAGGGATAGTAGTTGTGGCAGTTGTAGTAAGGAAAGGCGACTGAAGGATGAAAGAGGGGACACGAATCTAAAGAAAAAAGGAAGAGAAGAACACGGTAAGATAGGGAGGAGGAATACTGAGGAGAAAGTAGTGGGTAAACGAAGAAAATAAGGCAGGGAGGAAGAGAGCAAATGAAGAATGGAATAAAAACGCATAAGGAGGTCGGAGAGATGGATAAGAAGAAAACGTGACTATGAAAAAAAAATAAATAAATAATGGGGGGAAGGAGTAATCAGTGACTGTAAGGGAAGGATTGGAAGAAAGGAAGAAGAGGATGAAGAGAGCGTGAGAGAGAGAAGGAATAAGAAGGAGTGGTGGAATAAGAATGTTACAAAGGTTAAGAGAAATGAATTAGAGAGGAATGAAAAGATAAAACGAAGGAGGAATGAAGTGAAGAGACAGGGAAGCACAGCATGAGGGAAGGGGGAAGCGAACGAATTAGGGTGGGAAGGGAAGGAGAATGAAGGAAAGTGTTAAGTCTAAGTGATAAACAGGCATAATGGAGGCGTGAGTAAGGGAGGGGAAAGAGTGTGGAAGGGGGCGGAAGGAGAAAGTGAGGGAAAGTGAGGAGTGAACAAGGAAGGGAAAAGAGAATTTGAGGAAAGAGGGGGAAGAGTGAGGGAGGGGAGAGAGTGAGAAAGGGAAGGGAGAGTGAAAGTTGCGTGGAAGAAAATGTGGAAGTTCACCTCTTGGTTCGGCAAGTCACTACAAAATTATTTTACCTATCTGTGCGAAGAGATAAGGAACGTGAAGAAAAAGAATAGAAGAAAGAAAAAAAGAGAGTAAAAGAAAAAGAAGCATAATAATGAATAATAAAATCCGACAGACGCAAAAGAAGAGGAAATGAATGGAAGAAGGAATGAAAAACCTGGAGGACAGTGAGAAAAGAAAGGAGGAATCAGGCTGTGGAATATATTCATCATTTAATTCAATCTTCATCCTCAGTTTTCAAATACCATCACCTTACGCAAAGGTTATTAAACACAAATATCAGTAGAAAACTTTTAATATTCTCTTCTCCAGTATTAGCAAAGGCGATGAATACATATACTAAAAAGATGATGCATTATGGAAGAACGTTATCATTATGAAAGTATATGGGCCGTTACGTTTGATATTTTGTGCCAACTGATCGTCCACCCCAGAAGAATAACTCTCTCTCTCTCTCTCTCTCTCTCTCTCTTCTGGTAATCGTCGTACACTCGCCAGGCACTGGTTTGGTGGGCTGGACGACCTTTTGGCTGGAAATGCTAAAAATAACGAGTGGCCGAGTATTGCTGCTGAATGGAGCCCGGCAGGTCAGTGAGTCAGTGAGTGAGGTGAGTCAGTATAGTCCGGGCTCCTTAAGGGAAATGAGAAAAAAAAATATATATATATATATATGAATAACTGAATGGAGAATGCTTGTATGTGAAATGATTAGTGAGTTTTATTGGAATTCTGATTTGTTAAAAACGAAACTGCACCATTATTGTCTAGTTTACGAAAGCTCAATGCTTTAAAATCGCGCTGACATGCAAAACATGGGGAAAATACCTTTTAACCTAATTTTAAAAATCATTTAGAAACAAGTTGCCCATTCCTAGGGAGATGTTACCAAAAAATCAAAATATTGCCAAGTTACGGATTAATATAACTGTTGAAGCATTACCTCACCTACGAACAACCACAAGGGCTACACAAAATAGAAGATTGCAAAATTATTCCACATATTCTGCTTCTAATCCATGACCGACATTTTCCCCCCCAAAGACCTCTCTACTCTTCGCCCTGCCAATTGGAAGATGCTTTTGATCCATAAATCAATGCTGAACTTAAAAAAATCAATAACGAACAAGAAAAATAGTCACCCAGGCACCATGAAATTATATGAGACGTTTAAATCTACGGACAACCAAGAGGATCAATGGGCTAAAGCAAAATCTGTCAAGTTCTGGAATGTTGATCCGCCCCAAGGAACATCATTAAGGTGGCATGGGAGGCTTCGTAGAACCTTTTCCTTGGCGACTTATTTGGTGCATTAAACCGTAACATTCCCTTGCGTGTTTATTTATATCCTTTAAATGTCAACACTGCTAGAATTAATAGCATACAAAAGCATGTTGCGGGATAATGTGCAAAACAAATTGCTAAGGAGGTGTAACAAAATCTCCAAAGCCACATAAATTACAGCCCTAAAACCCATATCAATTAACCCGCTCACTCCGATGACGCATTTCTCTTATTTTTATTTTATTTTATTTTTTTGGTACCTCCAGATAAACTGTTCAGCGAGAGAGAAAAAATAATATATAAAAAAAAAAAATGTCACCGGATTCAAGGGGTTAACTCTGACTGCGGTTATCTCACACGAGGATACCATATAATTTTTTTTTTTTTTTTGACAGGGAAGCTCCTCGAAGCCCAAAGATTGACAAAATTATATATATATAAAAGGCAATTACAACTAAGAAGCGTGGTGTCTATTCACAGTTAACTACCATCCTTCATGACCCGCTCAAATAGCACCGAGTCAACGCCTTCCTCCTACTCCTTGACTTAGAATGATTGGCTGGGGGTTTAAAGCTACGGCAAGAATCGTATCTTCCTGCAAGAATCCATGATTAAAGAAAGCAAACTATTCATTATAAGTAGGAATCAGTTAACAAGCAATTAATCAAAACTGCGACTCAAATCATCATTATATCTGTGATCAATTAGGGTTACAGGAGTAAATCAGCTATTAAAATGCAAACCCTGAATTACACGACTCAGTTATCAACCTCTCCAGTGACTGAGGGAAGTTTGTCATTCTCTAATTAACTCCAGCTGAATGAAAATCCTCCCAGTGAAAGGATTTATTTTCTCATTTATTTCAATTAAAAATATAATAATAATAATCCACCAGTGAAATATCTGATATACTGTAAGATTCCTTGCCTATTAGAGACAGCAGAGACTAAAAAAAAAAAAAAAAAAAAAAAAAAAAGGAATTATAGTTGCCAAAACACAAAACTAAAGTCGTGTAATGTTACTGGATATAAACTGAAGAAATGTAGACCATGCAGTGGATTGTGGGAAATGATTATGGAATGACTGTCGTTGTTACTATATGATCCTCACTGTGTTTCTATACAGGGCATCTATAACCTCTTCTATACCTTGTCTAGGCTATGCTACCTTCTTAGCTTTAATTTTTCTTTCAGTATGTTCTAATTCAACATTTTATTGCGTCAGCTACCTAGTACTTTCTTTAAACTTACTAGCTTGTAAATTTCTCTACGCACCTTAATTCTCTAAAATAATATTTCTTGTCGCCTACCCGTCCTCGTACCAACTTAGTTTCTTTCGGAATAAATCTTTCTTTCTCTCCCTTTTACTTACAGATTACTCCCTCTTTTCAAGCTTCTTTCACTACCTACTATTTCCCACGATTTTCAGGTGTTTCCAATACCTTTCATAGTTTCTTAGTGTTTCCCAGTTTCTTATAATTTCTTACTCTGCTAGCCTTGCTGCGCCTTCTACGGCGTTTCTAATATATGTATATTCTTAGGCGTCGACGCTGGGTCGCCTGGAGCCACACTGGCAGCAGAACTTGGCCATGAGCACCGGGTACTTGTGACCGCACTCGTGGCAGAACCTTGGCAGCTTCATGGACGAGGAGAAGGAGGTTTGGGTGTCGCTCTTGGCGCTGGTGGTGGTGATGAGGCCAGGTGGGGAGGTGGTGGAGGGGGAGGAAAGCGGAGGTAAGGAGGAATCCGAAGAAGACCCACTGGACAGCCGGGTCTGTGGCGCTCCGTCCGTGCTGGTTTGTTACGTTAGAGAGGCAGGGATAACGGGCGTAAATATTAAGGGGTGGGAATAGATTCACTAGGACACTATTTTAAAGAGAAATCTGTTGCAGCAATAATTTGTAAACTAAGAATACCAACATACTTAAACTGGGGAGGATAGAACACAAGGGTAGCATATCGCGCAAACAAAAGCAAATTCATCTAATTTCAAAGGTATGATGACACCGACTACCATTATGAAGCGAAATGACTGGCAAGTTGAAGGAAATACTGTGAGAATTTCAAATCGTCAGAAATGTTTATACAGATGGTTCTCCTTCTGGAATAAAATTAAAAGGTAGCATACATGTGTTACAATAAGCTATGTATTTAGGGTACGTGTGCTATCATTATCCTGGGTGTAATACTGGTACAATCACACATTAATGTAGCCTAGATCACCAGATTCACAGCTTTAACCAACCTGTCAGTATTCTTGCTAGTGTCAAAAGCGTCAGTTCTGTATGTGTTATAACCACTGCTGCTGCTAGTGTTGTACTTGGTGGCGGGTTGGGTCTTGGTGGCGTCACTCAGGTATCGACTGTAGGTGGTGGAGGACCCATTGCCTCCCAGGGGGGCATCAACACTCCACCCACTCTTGACGCTGCCCCCGCCCCACCTGCTGCAGTCAGGGGACACGAGTAAATTGGCAACAGAGTTAAACACAGCATTATATATATAGCACACAAAGAGGTGATATCCTGCAGCATTCAGCCTCTGACCATTAACGTGATAATAGGGTAAGTTATTTATATTGTGTACCGAATTTAACTTCCAAATAACTTTTCATAATGAACTCGCAAAACTGTCATATGCATATGTTTTTGGCTCCAATAAGTACTGAATAATAAGTACATGAATACTTGGACTATGAAGTATTATTATCATCTAGTGACTTCTCAATGAGTATGAGATCTTGTTTCCACAACACGACAGAAAATATGTATAAATACTAACTTAGACAATAAAGTCATGCACTAAGCAAAGCAAGTCTCACAAAATACCTTAAGATGAAAGAAAACTAAAGGCAAGAAAATGAACTTATCCCGGCTCAGCAACCCTTTTATTACCGTTACTTACCTGCCATTCTCCGCCCTGATCGGAATGGTGGTAGTGGTGGTGTGGTGGGTGTCTGGGGTGGAGGCTCTGTGCTCTCCCGTCGGGGGGTCACGGGTCGAGGTCAAGAGGCTCCGCAGGTCACGCTTTGCACTTAGCCAGCAAGAAGTTTCGCTTTTGGGGGGATTTGGACTTAGGCTCTCACGGAAGGCAGAGGACGATGTCTGGGATGGGACGCTAATTTCCCTCGCTGGGGAGGAGTATTTGTCCGTGTCTCGTGCTGGGGAGGAGTAGCGGTCAGAAACTCTCGCTGGGGAAGAAGAATGGTCGCTATCACGTGCTGGGGAGGAGAATCTGTCAGTGTCACGGGCTGGGGAGGAGAATCTGTCAGTGTCACGAGCTGGGGAGGAGAATCTGTCAGTGTCACGGGCTGGGGAGGAGAATCTGTCAGTGTCACGGGCTGGGGAGGAGAATCTGTCAGTGTCTCGGGCTGGGGAGGAGAATCTGTTAGTGTCACGAGCTTGGGAGGAGAATCTGTCAGTGTCACGGGCTGGGGAGAGTCTGCTAGTATCAAGAGCTGGGGAGGAGAGTCTCATAGTAGTACGAGATGGGGATGAGAACCGGTCAGCATCTTGACCTGGTGACGAGAATCTGTCGGTGTCACGACCTGGAGAAGAAAGTCTCTCAGTGTCACGAGCTGGGGACGAGAATCTGTCAGTGTCACGTGAAGAAGTTGAAAGTCGATTCGAGTCTCGTGATGGAGAAGTGTATCGTTCATTGTCCCGAGATGGGGATGAATAATGGTCTGCTGATCGAGTTGGTGAGGAACATCTGTCAGTATCTCGTGACGGGGAACCATATCTATCTGTTTCGCGGGAAGGAGAGGAGTAGCGGTCATCAGACCTTGTCTCAGACTTCCACCTATCAGTATCCTTGTCGGGTGAAGAAAATGTATCTATTTCACGTGCTGGGGAAGAGAACCGTTCAGTAGCTCTTGCTAGGGACGAGGACCACAGATCACTAGTAGTATTATCCTTGCCTGATGGACTATCACGCACTGAAGAACCCCAATTAAAGCCATCTTTATCCAACCAAGGCTTCCTAGTGAGTGTGGGTGAGGTTGATCCTACTGACAGACTAGTTTTTGGTCCTCCCCAACGGCCCTCAGATGCGCGCCTGGGTGTTGGTGAGCCAAGTTTTCCACATAGGATATCAATATTATTTAAGCTTGAGCCTAGTCCTAGCCCTAAACCTAGCCCAGCCGCCCCTAGTCCAGAGCGCTTCTTGCCCGAGGATGGTGAGGTCCCCATCAGCGCCTGCATCTGGAGTTCCGCCGCCGAGAAGGGATCATAAGGGGTGGCCTCTGCAGGTCTGGCGGGAGGGGGAAGGCAAGAGGACCGTCTCAGCGTGCGTCCCTATCTTTCTCTCTCAATAAGCAAAACATCAACACAAAATTACGAAAATAAACAGGAAACCAAGCAAAATTATGCCCGACACCAAATTATGCCTGACACCAGAGAACGGTGACTGAAACGACAACATGCAACAGGATTAATAAAAGCATATTGAATGGGGCTTACTTACAGTGGTCACATCCACCTCCTGTTGTAACGGTATTGTGAAAGAAAATGACCTCTTAGAGAAAAGCATTTATCTGATTAAAGTATTTACAAATATCTGAGCAGTTAGTATAGCATGCACTCACCAAACCATGCTCTTGAAAGTGAACGATTAACCATGAAAGAATGTATAAGCTCCAGTTCATGCATAAACTTGTTGGTTAATGAGAGAGTTAAGAAATGCATGAATGGCCAGTATTTCAGCATCAAAATTTAGAGAAATGTATATACAACAGGATTCAAGGAAGAAGATTAGCTGATGAGATGAAGAGCGATAAGGAGAAACATTTCAAACTACACCAGATACACACTAAAGATTCTTGCTAGTCTTTCAAGGGTTACCTTTTCTGTTTTCCTGATTTTGGTGATTCCCTCCTCTTCGCCTTGCCACAGGAATTCAGACTTTCCCATCCTGACCTGTTGTTTACTAGACCTTGGCCACCGACGAGGGATTTAAACATGGCATAATCCCTTCGGGAAATTACTACACCTTCACTTTTCTCAGGGTCAGCCAAGGGGAGGGAAGTTACCCCTTTGATGTATCCGTTTTCTTTTATCACAGACTTCTCTCTCTTCACACTCCGCGACCTCGACATATGTACGTGCTTTTTCTCGATATTCAGTTGATCGCTAACATCAGCATGGTTCGTTAATCTTCCGTTACTGAGGTTATCGTACGTTCTATGGATATTAGCTCTTCTGGAGATGTCGTACAATCTATCATAAGTCCTCCCTTCCCTCTCTCTCCCATCACTATACCTATCGTGACTCCTCGCATTCCTCCCTTCACTGCATCTCTCACCACTTTTCGAATTACCACTCCTGTCGCAGCTCTTCCAGGATTCTCTAAGCGGTCTCTCAATCGAGCGGGAGTTGTGTCTTCTCTCAACCGAGCTGTTGTTGCCTCCACTGTCTCCTGTTTTGTCGTTCACTGACACGTTACCTACTCTTCTACGATTGTCGTGTAACAGGAATTCGCTCGCCTCTTCCCTCCTTCGCCTTAATATGTCCCTCACGCTCTCTCTGTTGGCACTTTTGATGTTCTGGAGGCGATTCAGAGTCCCTGCTGACTTCTGACTGTTTAATGGCTGGAGCTCTTGTTTTCTGTTGCTCTTTGCCCACGTTTCAATAAGTTCAGATTTCTCCTGCTTGTGACTTAGAGTTCTGTGTTTCTCAGTAATTACACTCCATGAATGCTTGACTCTTTCTTCCACATCTCTCTCTTCCTCTTCTTCTTCGCTTTTTATCCTGTACTCGCCATTTTCCCATTTCTCGTCTTCGAAATGGACGGACCTGGGGCGCCCGAAGCCAGTTTCGCCGCCAAGATCGTCGTCCCCACTCACCGAAGTCGACGATTTCAGAAAATTCTCCTCCGTTGGGATTTCCAGATCCTCATCGTCACTTTCATAGTTGTATTGCAGTTCCCTGAGCACTTCACCGTCACTCTCCTCACCCTCACAGCCATTTTCACACTCATTTGAATCCAAGTCTTCCGAAGAATTCATGACGTCACTGGCGCCATTGCTGGAACTCGTGCCGTCACTGACTGATTTTTGGTCGAATTTCTCACAGACTTCACTCGTTACCTCTTTTCTGCTGTCACTGTTTTCTTGGGGATATTTTTCACAAACCTCGCTCGTTACTTCATTTCTGCTGCCAATTTCTTTTCTGGTGCTAATGTTTTTCTTGTTTTCTTTTGCCTCTCTGTCAATCACTGCTTCCTCTCTCCACCTATCATTTTCTACGATAGGGGATACCATCAGTCTCTTTTCGTATCTGTATCTACATTCTTCTGTCATGTCCACACTCTTTTTCTTCTGGTTTAACTTTTCCTTCTCCACTTTGCTGTGTTTGTAAGGATACAGAACAAGGAAGGAGGATGGGAAGAACAGAGGAAAGGAGGAGATAAAGTGAAGAGCGATTTGGAGAGAGAAAATCCAGGAAGAAAGGATGAAAAAGGCGTCAGAAAAGAAAGGAGGAGGAGGGAAAGGGAAAAAAAGGAGAAGAATAACGAAAGAGTTTGAAAGGAGAAAAATGGAAGCAAAATACGCGGGACAGATGAAAGATACAAGAGTGAACACAGGAGAAAGAAGAAAATTATGGAGGAGTGAGTGGATGAAGAACAGTAGGAAGGGGAAAATGAAAGAAGAAATGAAAATTATGTTAAATATAAGGAGTTAAAGTGAAGGGGGGGGGAATTGAAGAAAAGAGTCACGAAGAAAATACAGAAACGGAAGCAGAGTGGGGAAAGGCCAGGAGAAAAGGAAAGAAAGGAGAGATGAAGAAAATAAAAGAGATGGGGTAGAGTGGGTGAGGAAAGGGGAAAAATGAAGATTGTTAGTATCCACAGTCTAGTAACTTGGGCTTAAGCTGAAAATTAATGCGTGAGTTTGTCAATTACTGGTGGCAATGAAAAAATGGAGGGTGGATGTTAATAATTTCGAGTCTCAGATGTTAATGTGAATTGCTAATATCAGCACATATATTTATTAGCGTGCATTTGAAGAATTTATTTTGTTAACAGGACGAACGTGCCATTTTGCAGAACAACACTATAACAGGAAAGAGGTTCAGTTCAGTAGGGTACATTAATTTGCACAGTAGCCTACACTTACTATACTTACACCAGAATATTTCAGTGTCATATATGAGGACATGAGTACTTTATACACAAAATTTGCATAGGAAAATACCAATATAATAATAACAACAAAAATAGCTGCTGCTGCTGCTGCTGGTGCTGCTACTATTACTACTACTACTATTACTGTACTATTATTATTACAACTACATTACTGTTGCTACTGCTACTGTTACTATACTACTCCTACTACTACTACTACTACTGCTACTGATGATGATGATGATGATGATACTATTACTACTACTACTACTACTACTACTACTATTATTCCTGTTGGTAATGGTGCTACATCATTAATAATCCATTCGGTGCGATGACGTATTATTACATTTTTATTTATTTATTTAATTTTTGCTATCTCCCAATTATGATATTTGGGTACTTTTCGTAATCAGGCAGTTATCAAGGACTGATTCTAAGCCAAACATTCCAGCAAGTTCTTCCTAAGCTGAATAAAATCGTTTGGGAGTAGCGAGAACAAGTCAGCTATATCGTCGCTGTTTCCAGGGAAAGGGTTACCCCTACCCAAAATCCCACACTGACACGGGAATAGTAAATCACACGCACAACCGTCTGATCTAACTGGGGATACAAATCATATGAAAGAGAAGACTAAGTGCGATACAATTTCCCGTCCTACTGTACCACAGGCGGTACGAGGCTCTGCGATACACAAGTGCTGGGTGGTGGGGTTGGCACATCACAACACCAGTACAAAGACTGGGAGAAGGGAGGTTTCCAACCCACACTCCCGCCACTTTTAGTCATTTCTGTGACAAACAGGGAATATGAGTGTACTACTCTCTTTTTCTCTCTCCTAGTCCTTAAGGATCATGATGACTGTAACCAATATAATACTAATAACACTGACAATCAGTGTAATAATACTTCATTAGGAAAACGTATAACAATAACAATTTCAGATTAATATACAGATCTCCAATATACCATCATGTTTTCAACAGTAAGGGCTCGTTGACGGAACTGGGAGTTGGTCGCGCAATAAAAACCCACATGTCTCTCTCAACCCAAACAGTACTAATAAAATAATAATTTGCGAAAAGCACATCTTAATACTATGGCAGACTGTCTAGTACCTCTCCGTCTGCAATTTCTTTAGCATTTTACACCTTAAAATGATCTTCCATGTTATTTCTATCCTCCTAATACTGACAGTGTGCACTAGCCAAGTAACATACAATGGAATTTTGGCGTGTCACATGCTAATATGGGGCCGTATGTTCTCGTTGCTTTGAAAGGTCCTTCGTTATACCCCTGCCTCAGCAATATATTTTAAACATTACAGTTAGATATTTTATGGGAATATGATCACCAGGCACAATACAAACATCATGGCGAAGGTTTTATTTTGCCTGGCGATCCTGTTCCTATTAAGTCTAGGATTTCCACACTCCAGGTTTACAGCTGAAGACCTTAATATGTTCTTGCGTGTTACTGATGCAAACTAGTCTCGTTTCGTTTTGTCTGAAAGTCTTTGCTCACTTGATGGCAGCTCTCCATTCTACACGATCTCTTGCAACATCTCCATTCTGTCCCTTAACTGTGATGTCATTCTGTAGGATCCCATTCTAAATCTTCTTAGGTGTACCTTTTGCTGCTCTGCACTCTACATTCACACATTTATATCTTTTCACTCACTTATCGTCCTCCAGTCTCTACATGTCCAAATCACCTTCACCAATATATTTTCTCCCCCGACATATACTACCAGTGCCTTCAATTCCCAGCCGATTTTTCAGTTGCCCGTTCGCAACTTTGCCATTGACAGCCCTGTCAGTCAGGGAAGCACAACATATCCATCTGGTCATCCTTATCACTATACGCTCAAACTACGCACGTTCCCTCCCTTTACTGCCCCAGTTTCACTACCATAAAGCATTACGCTTCTCACACATGCAACATACAATTATCCCTAAGTCTAAATGGAAAGTTCCCTCAGTGCCAAGAGAGATAACAGTTCTTCTGTCCACTTCTATCCACTCCTAACCTGAGCAATGTGTAAATCAAATTGCTGAGGAAGAGGTGATACGACATCACCTCTGGCAATAAGAATATGGCTCATAAGCTGGCAAAGAAGTACTGAGGAGCCTCCTTAAACTACGAGAATACGGCGGGAAGAAGATGGATGAGCAATGTTGACATACTTGGAGTAGGTGTCATGGTGGGTGAGTGAGCAGGCTGGGGGCGTCTGGTGGGCCTCGTCCCCTTCTGGCTCCTCACGCTTGGGGCTGCCGCTGATGCACACACTGCCGGACACAGGGCGTTAGTCACTCAGATCTCTTACCGTCTACACAGGGCGTTAGTCACTCAGATCTCTTACCGTCTACACAGGGCGTTAGTCACTCAGATCTCTTACCGTCTACACAGGGCGTTAGTCACTCAGATCTCTTACCGTCTACATAGGGCGTTAGTCACTCAGATCTCTTACCGTCTACACAGGGCGTTAGTCACTCAGATCTCTTACCGTCTACACAGGGCGTTAGTCACTCAGATCTCTTACCGTCTACATAGGGCGTTAGTCACTCAGATCTCTTACCGTCTACACAGGGCGTTGGTCACTCAGATCTCTTACCGTCTACACAGGGCGTTAGTCACTCAGATCTCTCACCGCCTACACAGGGGGTTAGTCACTCAGATCTCTTACCGTCTACACAGGGCGTTAGTCACTCAGATCTCTTACCGTCTACACAGGCGTTAGTCACTCAGATCTCTTACCGTCTACACAGGGCGTTAGTCACTCAGATCTCTTACCGTCTACACAGGGCGTTAGTCACTCAGATCTCTTACCGTCTACACAGGGCGTTAGTCACTCAGATCTCTTACCGTCTTTGTCTATCACCGTATTTACAAAGTCAAAACCACATGAGGGAAATATGTGATGGGTCCTGTCTATAGCTGAAGTTCCACGAACCAGGTCATATCTATCATTGTCTCTGCATTTACCACGTCATATCTACACAATATTCTCTTCTTATACTTGGTCCAGTCTAACTATATATATTCTATTTACCAGGTCTTATCTACACATTATTTTGTATGCTAGGTCTTATCTACCTACCTGCCTATCTGCTTACCTGCCACTCTGCCTACCTACCTATCAGTCTATATCTATTTGTCTGTCTGTCTATCTGTCTACCTATCTTAATACGCAATCTTACATACATAATACATTTAAGAGAAAAGAACAGTGTTGATGATCAAACATGCACAGAACATTGCCTAGCTGCTACGGCTAGGCAATGTTCTGTGAAATAATTAAATGACTGAGCGAAGGTGACTCCTCACTGCAAACTCTCTTTCAGTTAATGAATCTTTTTTTTATGGCTGTCATATTACAATGGTTGCACGTTAGTGCGCTAATTATATCAAATCATTCTTGTGACTGACTAATTTATATGTGGGTGGTGGAGGCTCTTGGCCTGTTACTCATCCTTCCTTCCCCTTAAACCGAACCTTCTGTTCAGCTCTCCTTCCCCACCCCCCTCTCTTTTTGGCCATTCCTCCACACCTTCCCTGCTCCCTCCTGCCATCTCTTCAGCCCCACCTGGCCAGCATATCTGAGGCGAGGTCCCTGTGCCTGGCCATGGGTGCATTGGAAGAGGACCTGCGCAGTGATGCTCTGTGTGACCGCTGCCGCATCACTGGCGAGCTGCACACCGACGAGAAGGATGCCCGCCCAACCTGGTTCCTGGATAGACCATAGCTTGGGGATTGTCCGTAGCCTGAAGACTGTCCATAACCTGATGATTGTCCGTAATGTGACTGTCCATAGCCCGATGATTGTCCATAACCTGAGGATTGGCCATAACTTGACTGTCCATAACCTGAGGACTGTCCATAGCCTGATGACTGTCCGTAGCCAGAGGACTTTACAGACTGTCCATACGAAGAGGAGCTGCCGTAGCCTGAAGAAGTCCCATACCCGCTGCTGTACCCCGTCACTGCAAAAAAACATGGAACTGAGTAAACATCATTATCATCTTCATCACCAACCAATCTAAACATCATGAACACAGAATAAATTAGTAAAACATGCAAAGGACCAGCCATTGTGTCAACAGAATGCCACGTAAAATGGGCACCGCGTCTCATCTCTTCACCTGAACTTCTGAAATTCCCTGATGTTGTACTTCATAAAGGCTAGTATTCAACAAAACCTCAACAAGCACCTGTGTGGTTGACCCATTGTAGTGAATGCAAAATTTCTTACAAATATCCCTGCAGACTCCATTTGCTCAGTTCAGTCGTACCGTCAGTAGTCTGCATGCTCAGACGTACACATTCCCTCAACATGTCATCTTCTCGGCATAATTAGCTTTTTAACTTCAAATGCACTTTCATTTTCTTTACCTTTTCCATTATCCTGCCCATATTCATTCTTTCCATGAAAACATATACAAACACTCTGCTCTCTGATCTCTGAACTAACCTTCTTACTCCACACCTTTCACATATGACACCCTGTTATAAAACCTTTCCTTAGCAGCCCACATTTATTTCTCAAAATACCCACTACAGTATATATCAGTTCGTCTTTTTATATTCGTCATGCTGATGCTCATGTCATGCTAGTGCCTAACACTCATACGATAATGTGAGTAACTAGATATGATGTAGGCTACTCTGTATATCAAAGCTTTCGTTACGTGGCAGGACTTTCATACCAACAGCTCATCTCTTTACTCCCCTCAGCCAGTCTTTTCCATCTCATCTTATACATCTGATCTTGGTACACCAATACTATATTTGTAATTCCCTGCTTTTAATTATGGTGCTCCACTTACCTAAATATTACATTCTTCATTTTATTCCTACACATCACAGCTTAATAGACATCTATAAAAATTTACCATCCCATAAACCAAGTACCACAGCATATGCATCTTTCAGACTTAATGATCCATCAGTCGCCATTCATAATTCGCTGCCTCTTTAATTACGATATAGTCCTGAATTTTCCTTTCACTTTATCCATATCAACACTGAAAACCTGAACATCCATGTTGTTATACAATATACTCACATATTCCATAAATATATAAAAACGGGTAATTAAATGGCTTTACCTGAATCTTCCTCAGCGAGGGGAGCTTGTAGGGGGAAATGAGAAGGAGCTTAGTCAGGCTAACATTATCCAGAATTACAGGTCACGCACGTTTGGGAAAGTTAGCATGGAAATGAGAACAAGTTTAGTCTGTCAAATATTAATCAGAATTGGGTAAATTTTTAAATGCTGACCATAATGGCTTTGGATATGAAACCTATGTTTTTCTGATGGATTCTGGTGTAATTCAGTCGAGAATAATATTGATTTTTGTCCGAAACAGGACATTTTTATAATCTGGCACTATCTCCCCTGATATTCTTAACAAGCCTGACCAGGAAAATAATAAAATATGAGCAGCCAGTTTTGCCAAAAACTTACTAAGGCCACACGTAACGTAGCCTGACTCCGTCCAAAGCAATCCTAACCATGACTAAATCTCTGACCAGTTTCAGGCCAGCCCACAGGGCGCCACGTTCCCAGGCTGGCATTGTACAGTAAACCCATGCCATTAGCTACATGTAAGAAAATACCCAGAATCACATAGCACACATGTCTAGAGGGATTACTGATTTAAATTTATCGTTTTCTCTTAAACATGGCTATCATATTCTATACTGAAAGTCTGCAAGCTAAAGTAAGTGTAAATTTGCTGGGGTGCAGTAGTTCAATCAAATACTCAAAACAACACCAAAAATACTCTTTGTACCAGATTTGAGCATAGCTGAGAACTGCTTTCCCGCTGCTCGTCCCAGAGACATGGTGCCGGCTCCCAGGGTGGTGGCCACGGAGGAGCGGCGGGAGGTGGACGTGGAGGAGGCGGGAGGAGGACTCTGGTGCCGCCCTGAAACATGCATCGTCACGGCATTACATACAAACACATAATAATATAAATGACGCAGATAACTACAACAACTACTTACCAACTTCATATTACTCAGCTGGAGATAACACTGCAGCTACA
Source organism: Coenobita brevimanus (assembly GCF_032717465.1). Taxonomy (NCBI): domain Eukaryota; kingdom Metazoa; phylum Arthropoda; class Malacostraca; order Decapoda; family Coenobitidae; genus Coenobita; species Coenobita brevimanus. Next base: position 4,387,539 of record NC_137019.1, on the reverse strand, counting down.
GTATAATGTTGTTCATATTAGACATTCTTATACATGTAGCAGAAAAAGGAGTGCGCACGAGCAATCGTGTGTGTGTGTGTGTGTGTGTGTGTGTGTGTGTGTGTGTGTGTGTGTGTGTGTGTGTGTGTGAGAGAGAGAGAGAGAGAGAGAGAGAGAGAGAGAGAGAGAGAGAGAGAGAGAGAGAGAGAGAGACCTTGACACACAATTAGGGGTTGAGCGGCAATAAAGGAGTGAGCCACAATTAATCCCACTGACACAACGCGGCCTCACGACATACACACATTAGCCCGCCAAAAAACACACCACGGCTCTACTTTCACCGACCCACCACCTGCTGTAGCCTACCTACGGAGATTTAGAACCAAAGTGGCGAGAGTACGCTGGTCTGCAGTGAAGGACATAGGATACAGTGGTGCTGATACAGATAACCTGAAAGAAAAGTACCGACAATGGTCAATAAACATAATCAGTGATAAGATAAAGAATTAACGGCAACTACTGTGGCCTAGAAGTAACTATACAGCTACCAAATGGCCGTCATTATATGGGATTTTTTTTTTTTTCACTCAAAGAGAATTACGACACTGATAAAAGAAACAAAAAAAGGCCCATACCAGCCTCCATAAACCAATCACACAACTTAGCCTAACCTGGCCTAGTAGTGATCAAGTGATTAATTCAGCAGGAAGACAGGAAGTCTTTCTCCTGGGACGATGACGATGTCAGGGCAGCAGCCAGAACGTCAGCGAGGGGCATCAGTAACTTTGGTGTCAGCACTTTCGGCAGGATTGCAAGCCATGCAAAGTCTTCTTGAGAAGGTGAAGCAAACTCTACAGTCTACAGCAATAAGGACGACACGCTTCACATGGAGGAAGGCCACAAAGGATGACCATGTGTTAGATGGTATATAACAGTATGGTGAAAAACAAGCTCTTTTATAGAGCGTATTGTGCAGGAATTGAACCCGCACACCAGCGACCATCTGACTACCAAAATGACTAGGCAACTCAAAGGCTACCATGAATTACAGAAAGCCGAACCTCTTCCTTGCGAGGTAACCACGACAATTTCGTCGTTGTACACCAACGGAACCGAAGGCGAGAAATGTTCTGGACATGTATAGTGCAAGACTTCATCCTTCATTGCAGCAACACACACGCTTAGGCTAAGCACTCAGACATATGAGTATGGCATATCTAGTGGCCTAACAGGTTAACTGTCGCCATTCATCCCCAGCACCATTACAACTATAGCTGTTGGGGTAGCAGGGCAAGCTTGAGCAGTGACCACTGCTTAGAGGTGAGGAACAAAGGGCCACTTTGAGAGAATTTGAGTCTTTTTCACATCAGGAAGCAGAAGAGGCCGTTAGGGAGTGCTATACTTCTGTTATCTTTAGGGAATCCTATACTTTCCGACCAGCACGGAAAGTGAAGAAACAGAGATCCATTAAACAGAATGTTAGGACAATGACAGGCTGGAGTTGTTGCAAAGTTACAGTGATCAAACATTGCAGCTGGGTGTGGTCTGGTGTGCCATTATGACTTTCTGGTGCTGAAACCACAACTTCTAATATATTAATGTAGTGCTGGTATACAAACTTACTAGGAGCCTTGTGAGGTTCATTTGGTCTGATCCTGGGCCACTAACTCACTTAGACAAGTGTGTTGGTCTAGCGGCAGGCACCACATGCAGGCCACCTGATCTGTCCCTGACCCCAGCTGGTGTGCCATTTAGTTGTCATAGTGATGGCCTGGATGACACAACACAAATGTCAATATAAAGTTCGGTCACGAAAAGTATCAGTACCGAAATACTGTGCATTCTCTTAATTATCCGCCTCCCAAGACAAGGGTAGTGATTCAGCTCCACAGGGCATATTAAATCTGGAACCAATATCGTTTAATGCTTTACCACTCACCTGAGGGTAGGGGCGGGCTGGCGTGTCTGCTGAGGGATCGTGGAGGGCTGGGCTGGCGGGCGTTGAGGGGCGGGCTGACGTCCCGGAGGCCGTAGGGAAGGGGCAAGAGGGGGGCGGGCGTGGGGCCGGAGTTTGGGGGTGGAATGGAGGAGATAACGTCACTCTTCTTTGGAGCGCGCCATCCGCTCTCACCAGGCTTCGGTGGCACGTACTGAAAATAATAATAATAATAATAATAATAATGATGATGATAAATGATGATGATGATAATAACCTTTGAATAAGCAAGATCAAGTGCTACCCACGTACTCTCTGCGTGTCGTAAAAGGTAACTAATGGGCACTGAAGTGGGAGAAGAAAACTATCCACTTTGTATCGGCATGGGAATATGGTACCCCCACGGCTAAATACCTGAGTTGCAAACAGCCTGGAACCCCTCTCGGCACACGAGGAAGGAGTGTGGGGATGGTGGAGTCATTGTGTTGTTCCATTTTCCTCATATTTGTCTCCAATGATTTTTTTCCCCTCACATTTATCCCCACCAATATTTTCCCTCACATTTGTCCTCATTAAGATTAAAACAGCAGTGCCGTGTACCCATCCGCCCTATGTAAATGTGGGGATTGGGTTAGAGATGAACACAACAATAATGAACAATATACAGTATGTGCTGCGTTCTAGATATGATTTTAAAACTACTTACCCAATCCTAAGAATTTCTGTATGGACGCATATGAATCTCTCTCTCTCTCTCTCTCTCTCTCTCCTTCTGTCTGTGTCTCTGTCTGTCTGTTTGTCTGTCTGTCTGTCTTTTCTCTGTCTGTCTGTCTGTCTGTCTGTCTCTCCCTCTCTATACATATATCTATATCTATATCTATATCCATATCTATCTATCTATCTATCTATCTACCCATATATATAACATAAATCCATAACTATGTATCCATAAATACACTCATTTACATGAAAGAAACATTTCAGCGTCATAATATTCAGAGGACATTATTCTACTTGGAAATCTTAACCCTGACTAGTGACTAATGCTCGACGCTCTTACACGCACATTTCTTGGGGAATTTTTGGTGATCAGAAATTTTCCTGTTGAATATATTAATCTCTGACCATAGACTATATTTTGGGTGGGTCATAAAGAGGATGGTGGATGAAGGGGGCTCGAGGGGGAAATTAATTTATTTTGGACTGCTATAAGGATTTGCTGTTTCGTGTGCATGTTAGTCTTCACCAAAATCCGTCCTGTCGTTTAGGAATCCGATGGCAGGAAAACAGACAGTCACGCTGAATATCCTAACATAATGTAAGAATGCGACCAAATATAAATTATATCACCTTTCAGTCTATGGATGTGAGAGTGAGGATGATCTAGCGAAGAGTAAGGTGTTGTGGTTAAGTGTGAGGGTGATAGGGTGAGGTGTGAAGGTGATATGGTGAGGAGTGAGGGTGACATAATGAGGTGTGAGGGTGATATGGTAAGGAGTGCTGAGGTGATGTGGTAAAGTGTGAGGAAGGTATGGTAAAGTGTGAGGGTGATATGGTGAAGTGTGAAAGTACAGGGTGAGGTGTGAGGGTGAAGAGTACATTATGAGGGTGAGGTGAAGTGTGAGGTAAGGTATTATGGGAAGTCTAAGAGTGTAGGGTAAGGTGGGGTAGGCGATGCTTGAGAGTAAGAGAAACAGGGGAGTGTAGAATGAAGGTAAAGGGTAAAATAAAGACAAGGGTGATGCAGGGTGAGGGTGAAGCAAGGTGGAAGTATGGCAGAGTAATGTTGAGGCAGGGTGAGAGTGAGATAGAATGAGACAGAGTGAGGGTAGTGCAAAGCATGATGAAAATGAAGCAAGATAGGGACAAGGAAGCAAGAGTGTGTGGGATGGTGAGGGAGAGGGAGAGTGAGGGAGAGGCAGCGTGAGGGTGAAATAGAGTGAGGGTTGAGGGAGAGTGAGGGTGAGGGGATCACTATCAAGACTGGTATGCATAACAAAGAGTGAATGGAAATCGGTCACCCTTGGCTGGTTACACTACTCTCTGGCAAGGTCACCCTACCTCACCCTCACCCATCCACTCCCTCCTTTACCTCCCCTCACCAGCACCCACACTCATCCATCTCATCTACGGAACATCCACCATACTCTCAATTTCACTCCCATGCATCCATACTCTCAACGACATCCTCACCCTCACTCGCAGCATCCACACTGACCCACCCCACCTTAGCTTTCACCCTCACCATCATCTCCACCTTCACTCACAGCCTCCAGACTCATCCACCTCACCCTTATCCTCACCCCCACCCTTACCTTCACCCTCATCCCCACTCACAGCATCCACACTAATCCATCTCACCCTTACACTCTCAGCATCCACACTCACCCACCACACCCTCACCGACATTACAACACCCACTCATCCATATCCATTCTCACTCCACCTCACCCACATCATCTCTGAAGTTTCCACATTCATCCACACTGATTCACCCACATCCACATTCACTTTCACATACCCATTCATCAACCCACATGCAATCAGCACATTCATTCATCCATTCATGCATATCCACACACACACACACACACACACACACACACACACACACACACACACACACTAATCCACATCTAGTCACCCACATCCATGCTCATCCACACCTATACCCACCCACACCCACATTCACTCACTCGACCATTCATCCATAACCATTCATCCACATTAACAATTTCATATCCATTCATCCATTCACTTCTGTCCACTCATCTACGTCCACTAACGTAATTAATTCATTCATCCACATTCTCTCAGCCACATCCATTCATCCCCACCATTACCACTGGCTTCCACATTCATTTACCCTCATTCATCCATCCATGCACATTTACTAGCCACATTCATTCATCCATATAAATAACCTACATCAGTTCATCCACATCCACATTCTCTCATCATTCATCCGCATTTAATCATCCACATCCCTTCACCCACATCCATATTCACCCACACCACCGTCACTGACATTCATATTCACTTCCTCACTCGTTCATCCTCACATCCACATTCAATCATCCACATCCATCCATCACACATCCACATTCACTCACCTTCATCCATTCAACACACATATATTTACATTCATCCACATACATCCGTACTTACCTACGTCCACATTCACATATCCATTCCCATTCATCCACACATACACTGGCTCACCCACATTCAAACTCATCCACATCCACATTCATCCACACCATCACCACTGGCATCCACCTTAGCCTATCATCATCCACTCATCCATCCCTACTCCATCATTTTACGCAATCGTCCACACAGATTTACACCTCTCTCTCTCTCCCCCTCTCTCTCTCTCTCTCTCTCTCTCTCTCTCTCTTCATTACCTACCACTTTAACTACCACCACAATTACCCCTATCAGAGAACAGCTACTAACATCACAAACTACCACCACTTACAACTACAACCACCACAATCCCTCACAAATACAACCATCTTCCATCAACAACCACAACTACCACCATCCGACATTTACAGCTCCCACCACCCTACAATTACAACTACCAACATTTCTCACAGACCACCACAACTACCACCATCACTCATCTCCAACCACAAATAACGCCAGTTCATCACTAACCATAACTACCACCATCTCATCACAAACCACAACTACCACCATCTTATCAACAACCACAACTACCACCATTTTTCATTAACTATCACAACTACCATTCTCTTCCAACAACAACTACAATCATCTCTCACCGACAACCACAACTACCACCATTTTCATTAACTATCACAACCACAATTCTCTTCCAACAACAACCACAACTACCACCATCTCCCATCGACAATCAAAACTACCACCCAATAACGAACAAAACTACCAACATCTCTCTCCAGTAACTGCGTCTACCACCTGCCCTCAGCAACTACCACAACTACCACCCTCTCCGCACTATTTAGGGAGATTCCACCACCACCACTACCACAACTACCACCACCCTGCTGACCCCTGGCGAAAGTGAAGGTGAATGGGTGGTGGTAGCGATGGTGGTAGGTAGGCCCCTCCCTCTCCTCCCCACTCCCTCCCTCTCCTCCCCACTCCCTCCCTCTTCTCTTCCTCCTCTCGGATCCCTCTCACCTCCTCCCCTCCTGTCTCCTTCCCCCTCCCCTCCCTCTTCCTCATCTCATTCCCCCAGCTCCACAACTCTCCCTTCCACTCCCATCTCTCCTCCCCTCTCTTCTTCTCCACTCACCCCTTCCCCTTCCCCATCCCTTTCCCTTCCCTTCCTACCCATGCTCCTCCTCCTCCTCCTCCTCCCACTTTACCTCCCCCACCCCTCCTCTCCCCTCCTTCTCTCGTCATTCATATCTGTCTTCAAACTTCTCTTCAGCCTCTACTCTCTCTCTCTCTCTCTCTCTCTCTTCTCTTCATCTGTCTTCTCATTTCCCTTTCTTCCATTTCTCTCTCCCTCTCCTTCTTTCTCTCTTCCTCTCCTCTTTCTCTTCTTACTTCCATCCGTTCCTCATGACCCATCCTTCCCTCCCTCCCTCCCTCTACCACCACTGCCACCACCACCATCACCACCACCATCATTCATATCCCACTTACCACCACATTCACCTCTACCACAATTACCACCATCACTGACTCAGTTACCACTACCACCACCTCAACTACCATCATTAACTTTGCCATAACTACCACGACCATCACCATTTACACTACCTCTTGTCATACAGTTACCATCGCTACCACCATAATCCCCCCTACCACAATTTTCACTCTCACCTTTACCACACCTGTACCCTCACCATATGCCATAACAACCATTACTACTACCACCATTATCGCTCCTGCCACAACTACCACCCCTACTACCATTATCTAGGACAGCAAACCTCAGCTACCACCACAGCACCACAACAATCGCCTCTATCGCTACCACAGTCATGATATCAACAGAGATAAAGGTTACTGAAATGCCGACATGAGAGAAAACATCAATACTAAGAACAATACCATTACAGCACCAACAAGAACAGCTAATAATAATAATAATAATAATAATAATAATAATAATAATAATAATAATAATACAGTATAATATTAACAAAATGTGCTTTCTTCGACCGTCCACCTGCGTCACTGCTTGAAACGGTAAGGAAATCAGCATTCCATATGACAGTCTTCTCCTTCCTGATCTGTTTATGATCAAGTTAGTTCAGTGATCAAAATGTAAATGGACTTTTGTCGAAGGTTCACGTAACGTCCATGTAGGTCCACCAAGATCAACTCTAGATCTATAATGTTTTCTTCTTAACTTGGCCCAAACTTCTCTCTCTCTCTCTCTCTCTCTCTCTCTCTCTCTCTCTCTTGCAGTTTATCTATCGTAGTTCAGTGGCTCAATAAAACAAATACCTCAGCTGTATATCCCTTCTACAGCATCTCTTCGTGACTAGCAGCATATCCTTGTGTTAACCTACTGTTACAACTGAACATTCAAGATGGAGAGATGTTAATTTTAGGCCAAGGTATAGGAAAAAATTAACCATGTTCTAAGGTCCATCCAGAAGCATTTACATCCATTCGGTAGGTTCATCCAGCCCACGTCAGGTGTTGTCTGGCGTCCCACATCCACCTCGGCCCATTCATCATACTCCACATTATTGTACAAACATTCAGGTTCAGCCAGGCCAGGTAAGACGAAAGTGAGGCAGCCCCATTCACCCCACTTCGGGTCATTCACTTTCATTCAGATATATTCAGGTCACCCCCGATCTATCTGTGTGTGTGTGTGTGTGTGTGTGTGTGTGTGTGTGTGTGTGTGTGTGTGTGTGTGTGTGTGTGTGTGTGTGTGTGTGTTCATATCCAGTCAGCAGTCCAGGTATACTTCAATCACTTCAAATCAAATTACGTTAGCACAGATCCATTAAGGTCATTCATGTTCTCTGAGATATTTATTCAGGTCAGATGATATCCATTTAAATCGTGTATAAGATATTCATCATCAATCTGGCCGACTTTGTGCAATTAAATTAATTACACAGATCTTATAAGGACCATCAGCTCCATTCAGGTCAAACTTATAAAGCAATGCGCATTAAATCCATCGAGTCCAGTTAGTGATTTGAGAGATAATGGTTTATAATTTATTTATTTACTTATTTATGCGTTCATTCATTTAAATCTGCACAGTATGTATTTTTAATTCAAACAGGAGGGGCGGTAGGAAATGGATAAGTGGGTGGGGATGGAAGGGCAGGAACGACTGCGATGGAGGCAGGTGGCTGGAGCACAGCAGGAAGAAAACACGCTGTGAAGGCAAGACTGAAGCCAAAGACTGAAGGCAAAGATACTCCTAAGAAATTCGATAGTGGAGATTCAGAAATTGGGGAAACGGACGAGGAAAACAGTGTGTGATAAGCTAGAGAGGTTGTGGGACAGGGTGAAGGAAGGAGGTCCTGTGGATGAGTGAATGCGTGGTATTGGAGAGGTGAAAGATTAAATCAAAATTTCCCCCAAGCAAAAAAAGCAACCAAATATGAGATTGTAAGTACATGCTGTCCTCATAGGCCCTGCAACTTGGATCACAATAAATAATAGCAACAATAATAACAACCACAACAATGTAAATCACTATTACAACTCCTACTACATTTTCTTAATAATCCTATTTCTTCTACTGCTACTACTACTACTACTACCACCACCACCACCACAAGTATTACTATTTCTACAACGACGGCGACGACTGCGACTACTACTACTATTATTACTAGTACTACTACTACTACTACTATTACTACTACTAATACTAATACTACTACTACTACTATTAGTAATAAAGGGACAGGTGTGTTGGGCAGGTGTTCTCCCATGGTCAAGGTTCCTTCCTCTGTTTTCTCTTCACCCCTCCTCCTCCTCTTCCTCCTTCCCTCCCTTGTTTGTCTTCCTCCGCTCCTCCCTCCCCCTCCTCCCCACCGCACTTCTCTGCTCCACCTGCTTGCTTCCATTTATTTTCTCACCCCTCCTACTCACCTACTTCTCTACCTACTTATCAACCTACCTACCTACTATACCTAACCTAAATATCCCCAACTACCCACTCACTTACCCACTTTCCCTTCTCTCTTACCACTTACCCACTCACTTACCCTTCTCTTAGTCAACCTACCTACCTACAGGCCTACCTACCTCTTCATCTGCACATCTGCATCAATAATACATTTCCACATCTGACCTTTCCATTTATACTTCTTTTAACATAACTTGACCTAAAACTACCATCTGTCCATCTTGAATACTGAGTTGTTCCAAAAGATTAACATTAGATTATGGCGCTAGTCATGAAGAAGTGCTATGGAAAAGATGAAGAGCCATAGTATTATCCTTTTTCTGATGATGACCTACATGTCTTAGCTACAAATGGGGAAAAAAAATCTGAAATCTTTTGGTCTTGTTTGCCTCTGACCTATCTTCCTACCTGTCCAAATATTTACCTACCTACCTATACCCGCCTACACCCTACCTACTGACCTTCCTCATCCTACCTATCTACCCTCTCTGCCAACCCCTCTGCCCACCTACCTACCAACACTACCTACCTACCGACCTTTCCTACCTACCTATCTACCTGCCTACCTACCCTCCCTCTGTTAACCCCCTTCTATGGATTATCTGGGAACTGCACGAAAGGTTACGAACTCGTGATGATAATAGCACCCCCCTCCCCTCCCCCTCTCTTTCTCTCTCTCTGAATAAAAATAATTGCTAACGGAGGTCCAAATCCCTTGAGTAATGAAGGCAGAGGGAGGGAAGTAGGGAAGGAGGGCGAAAAGAAAGGAATTAGAGAAAGAGGTATGGGAAAAAAAAGGGAAGGGAAAGAAGGGAATGAGAGAGGGGAGAAAATGAGAAACAGAAATAGGAAAGGGGAGAGAAGAAACAAGTCATAAAAAGAGAAAGAGGAGAGAAGAGAAACAGAGAGAGAAAGAGAGAGAGAGAGAGAGAAGGGGGGAAGTGAGAGGTTAGGGAGAAAGAGGAGCACAAGGATGGGGAAGGAGAGAGGGAGGAAGGAAGCGAGAGAAGGGAAGGAACAGTAAAAGGAAAAGACAAGAGGTGAGTCACGTAATGGAGGAAGGAAGGAGGGAGGGAGGAAGGGAGAGAACGAGGGAGAAGGGGGAGCCACAGCAGGTGAAAAATGGAAAATATATAACAGGAAGGAAGAAAAATACGAGGAAGGAGGAAGTAAAATTGCAAGAAAGAAGGGAAAAAAAGGAAGAGGGTGAAAGATAAACAGATGAGACCAACAGGAAGTGTAAGAAAAAAAAAACGAAAGAATGGAAAGGGAAGAAGGAGAGAAGAACAGAAGAAGGAGAGAAAACGAGGGAGAAGGTGAATGAGTGATTGAGGAAGTGAATGATGATGACAGATTGATATAAAAGACATGGAGGAAGTCAAGTACGATGAAGGAAGGAAGGGAAAGTGAATGAAGGAAATGGTGAAGGATAAGAGACGGAAGAGAAGAGAAATATAAGGAAAAAGGAAGAAGGAGAGGAAGAGAAAGGATGGATGAGGAGAGATGATGAAGGAGAGAGTGGGGGGGATGAAGGGAAGGAATAAAGGAAGAGGGAAGACAAAGGAAAGAGGAAGACGGGATGGAGGAAGTGAAAGTTAAGGAGGAAGGGAAAGTGAGTGAAGGAGGGAAGAGGAACATAATATTTGCTGACCTTGCAGACATGTTGATCTCCGCATCTCATTATTTTCAACTCTCTCTCTCTCTCTCTCTCTCTCTCTCTCTCTCTCTCTCTCTCGTTATATCTAGCTATCTACCTTCCTCCTTACCTACCTCTCTAAATGTCTCCACCCATGACTGTCACTCTTCTTGCCTCTTTCTTTCTATTAACAAAGAGTACCTTTCTACTTAACAACATCCCTCCCTACCTACTTCCTAACACAGCAGCCTCCCTCCCTATCTCCCTCTCGATCTACCTACCTGCGTCCCTCATAATCCCCTCTGTAACAAGCAGAATGGAAAGGATCATTAGGTAGTGTACGTTGTTGGTCATTACATTTGTACTCTCTGTTTATTTCCATTCCTAACCCCTTTCAATCCTTCCTCCCTCCCTCCTTCCCTCCCTTCCTTCATGCCTCCTTCCCCTCCTACCTCCCTCCCTCCATTCCTACCTTCAGCCTTCCTCTGTACCTGCTTGCCTTCCTCCCTGTCTGTCTGCTTCCTCCTATTCCTATTTACCTCATCCCTGCCTCCTGTACCTACCTGCCCCCTACCTGCTTTGCTACCTGTGTGTCTGCCTTTCTGTCTGCGTGTCAATCCCCCCTTCCCCTGATCGATAATGCGAGGGGTGTACTCTGACAAACACACGCCAACACCACCAACACCGACACCAACCCCTCTGCTCCGTGTCATAGGGGGGAGGGAGAAGGGGGAGGAGGGGAAAGGGCGCCACACCTCTCTCTCCTCGCCTCAAGCACTACACACACACACACACACACACACACACACACACACACACACACACACACACACACACACACACACACACACACACACACACACACACACACACACACACACAATATTAAGACAACACCACACTTCCATCCCCACCACTACACTGTCAATGGTCGATTCTAGGGTCATATTCTCGTCAACTTTAAGACACTTTCTAACGCCTTTTTCTTACCAGTTTATTGACGTGCACTGTATGTTTACCCCTTCACTCCGATAACGTCTAATTATTCTGTTCCTGATACCACAAAGTGATTTTATTTTAGTTAATGACAGCCTCATAGGAGAGATGGTGAAGGCTATATATCCTCTCAAGATCGATAACTATAGTACGGTGAGTGCGGTAGCTGAAGGTGGTAATAAATAAATAAATAAAATAAAGTCACTGAGTTGAAAGGATTTGATATTGTTATTTATGTAGCCTATAACGATTTTATAATTACATAAGGAACACACAAACGATGGTATAAGAGTTGCAAAAGCCTCTTAAGCCGACGAGAGTATGACCTTGGCAGACTGACACCACAGGAAGGAAGGAAGGAAGGAAGGAAGGAAAGAAGGAAGGAAGGAAGGAAGGAAAGAAGGAAGGAAGGAAGGAAGGAAGGAAGGAAGGAAAGAAGGAAGGAAAGAAGGAAGGAAGGAAGGAAGTGAGGGAGGGAGGGACGGAGGATGGAGGGAGAGAAGGAAAAACGGGAGATGATTCAGGAGAGTATGAAAGAAAAATAAGTGGAGGCAAGAAGACAGACGCAGACTATATAAAGAAAGAAGGAAAGGAGAAAGTGAGAGAGGCATCAGGGGAAAGGAGGCGAAAGAATGAAAGAGGAAGGAGTGGATGAAACATGAGTGACAGCCTGTGGACAGAGGGAAGGAGGGTAGGAAAAGGTGGAGGAGGGATTAAGAGAGGGAAAGAAAATAAGGAAAGATGAGAGATAGATTACTTGAATAAGGAAGAAGAGAGGACAGCCACGGACTCACAAAGCGGAAAGAACAGAGTGTGAAAGGGAATGATGTGGAGGAAAGAAGAAGGACACGGACTGCATAAAGAAAGAAAGGATAGAAAGAGAAAAAGAAGGAGGGAGGGTGGGAAACAGAGTGAAAGAAAAAATATATATACATAGAGCAAGGAACGTGAACATGAAAGAAGGGAAGGAGATGGCATGGACAGAACTGAGAGAGAGAGAGAGAGAGAGAGAGAGAGAGAGAGAGAGAGAGAGAGAGAGAGAGAGAGAGAGAGAGAGAGAGAGAGAGAGAGAGAGAGAGAGAGAGAGAGAGAGAGAGAGAGAGAGAGAATGAACACAAGGAGAAAATGAAAGAGGAGGAAGAAGAGGAAGAAAGAAGAAAGATGCAGACTAAATAAAGAAAGGAAGAAGAAAAGGAGAAAACGAGGGATCAGGGGAGGGTGGGAAGCAGAGACAGAATGAAAGAGGAAACAATGGAGGGAAGGAAAGCGCCACAGTCTACACAAACCGAGGAGGACGAGAAGGAGAAAAATGAGAAGGAAGAGCAGGAAATCAAGAAAAAAAGAATGAAGGAAAAAGAAATTGAAGAAAGCAAAGGCCGGAACTAAGTACACAAAAGAGGAAATGAGGAAAGGAGAAGGAAGAAAGGGGGTTTAGGAGAGAGATTACAAAGAGAAGACAAGGTGAAAGGAAGAGAAACCTAGAAAACAGAAAATTCGGACCATAAAACACACATACACACGACCAAAACACCAAATCAACCCCTTCAGTGCCCGGACGAACTGTATCAGCTCTCACCCTGCAAGACACGAAAGACATGAACTCCTTCAGACCGTGGACGTCTTTACCTTATTCTGGCTTCTACTAAGACGATTTATTTACCTGAGGAGAGAAGAGCCTCGAGTTACAGGTGTTGGTCATCGTCTTCATTAACCCTTTCACCCTGGGTACTATTGTTTTATTGTATGGTTATATAGAGTCTAAAAAAATGTGTGTGTGTGTGTGTGTGTGTGTGTGTGTGTGTGTGTGTGTGTGTGTGTGTGTTTGTTTTCTGTTACTTGCACGTGATTTCAGCTATTGCAACTGGTTAATCCTTTGTAATGTTAATTCCGTGTGTGTGTGGCGTGTGTGTGTGTCCGTGTATGTGTGTGCATGTGTGTTTTTTTACCTGTTATTTGCAGGCAATGTCGCTTATTACAACTGGTTAAACCCCAGTAATGTTAACTCTGCTTTTTTTTTCTTTCTTTCTCCTTTTTTTTCTGTGTGTGTGTGACGTGAAATTCAAGGTCTCCGGTAAAGGTTAGCGACTGGCGACAGAATCAATGTCCGTAACATATTATGGAACAAATAGATCCACACACACACACACACACACACACACACACACACACACACACACACACACACACACACACTTCTGGAAACTCGTCGATGTAAAGTGTAGACTCATTAAAATTTATTGTTTACAAGGGCTCGATAATTTCCTTTGCCACTTGTACGAAATTGGCTGTATACGAGAGAGAAAGAGAGAGAGAGAGAGAGAGAGAGAGAGAGAGAGAGAGAGAGAGAGAGAGAGAGAGGTGTGACCTTAACCCATTACACCTCAGGGTTACTGCGTGTAGGGTTTTCCTGGAAGGGGGGGTCAGCGTGCCGCCCTCCGCCTACAAGTTCATAGTCGTAAAGCTATTAAGACAAGACTCTGGGGCTCCTCCCTTGATATAAAGTTAAAATTGTTAGTTTTTTTCTCGATTGAGGATGATGGACCCTAAAGTGTTAAAATAAACGGTGCATATTTTCTACTTACAGATTTTTAAATAAAGCATGGCAGAGAGACAGGTAGATAGATAAATAGATGACAGACTGAGAGAGAGAGAGAGAGAGAGAGAGAGAGAGAGAGAGAGAGAGAGAGAGAGAGAGAGAGAGAGAGAGAGAGAGAGAGAGAGAGAGAGAGAATGGAACGTGTTGCGAGGTCAGAGGTTACATTCCAGCCGAGGTCACTCTCAAGGCAGCGGAAGTGACACACACACACACACACACACACACACACACGGAAAAACACATACACTCATATATTTACATACATGCATACATACACACACGTTCACAAATCATCATCATAATCATCATCATCTCATCATCACACTTAATAGGTCGGGTATAAAGCAATATATGGAAAAAAAGAAAAGAAAATATCCCAGGAATTTAGCCATATATTCATCAGCCCTTGACTCTGCGTGTTCTGTTGGTTGTGTTTGCTGCCTCAAGACGACTTTGTTCATGTTTGGGGAGATCTTTTGTAATGAATAATCAGTGCAGTGTATATCAGACCACTTTATTTCGGCCAGTCTGGCTAAAATGAATAAAACTGTCTGGGGGTACCAAGCATTAAATCAAGAATACGTCACGGACTGAAGTGGTTCATTCGCCACTCATGCTTGAGATCGAAATTTCCACCTACCCTACAGGCATATGCCATCTACAGCATGTTCTTCACGAAATTAGGTCGGCCTCGCTGTGCCTGTACAGTAGGGACCATTCAATGGACTGCCCAATTAAAAGCGATGTAATCATGTGGAGCTTCATCCATACGTCATTCATCCACTTTTATTTTTTGTCAGCTCTTCTACTTCCTTTACATCTGTACCTCGGTTCTTAAACATTCACTCTACTGTACATCCAGCCATCCTCGCCAGAGGGTCGTCTTCTCGTCAACAGAGAGGGTTCCTCAAGAACCACTCTCTTACACTTTATTTCTGAATTTGGCACTTTGCTTTTTACTTGTATTCTATTTACACAACTTTTTATTTTTAAATATTAAAAGTGCTTGCAAAGTTTCTTAAGCTGATGAAAATACGGTTTTATGGATCGCATTCCTGTCCTTTAAGAAGGCACCTTAGCATCTTTTTTCTTATCATTTATTTATCTGGTAGTCTGTTATGTTCTTTCATGTTATTTACGTAACCATTGCTGAATAAAAACGACATAATTAACATGCAAAAGAAAAATTAGCCGTAATATGCAAATTAAATACGTAAGGCGGAGGTGCTGGAAAACCTCCTAAGCTGACCATGAAGCGATTCTTATCCCTTTACGCCTCCTGCCTTCACTCATAATGTGCCCTTTTCAAAGCCCTATTTATATCAATCTCTCCGCACGGCCATAACGTCTAAGCACTCCCTCTCACCTTCTTCTACACGTTAATCAATAGACTTCTTTACTCCACACAAGCACGAAGATAAACAGGCAAAAGAATGCATACATGAAAGCACTCACACAAAAAAAAACTCGCTTACACACAGACACACACAGGCGCATGCACATAATATGGATTCACACATGCTTTCAAGAACAAACACATACATTACATGCAAACGTACACGGCAAAAAAAACGCGCGCGCGGCACACACACACACACACACACACACACACACACACACACACACACACACACGCACAACGGAAGAGGGAAAGACTGGAGGAAGGGGAAGAGATGAAAGGAGCAGGAAGACAGGAACATGAAGGGAAAGGAAAGGGAGAAATGGAGGGAAAGTGAGAAGAGGAGGAGGAGAGGAAAGGGCTGGAAAGAGAAGAAATTTGAGGGAATGGAGGGAAAGGAAAGGGAGGGAAGGGAGAGGGTGGGAGGTTGGGGTAGGAGAGGAAAGGGGAGGGAAAGGAATAGAAGAGAAGGGAATGGAAAGAAAGGAAATAGAGGGGAAAGACAAAGGGAGGAGAGGAGAGGAGAGGGAAAGAGAGAGCAGGAGGAAAAGGGAGGGGTGACAAAAGAGGGGAAGGGTAAGGGGAAGGGTGAATGGAGGGATGAAAGAAGAGGAAGGGAAGAAGGTAAAGCAAGGGCGAGGGGAAAGAGGGGAGGGGAGGGAAGGGGCTGAATAGAGGAGAGAGGGAGTAAAGGGATGAGGTAAATGGAAGGGAAGGGGAAGAATCGATGGCCTCAATAGTGACACGTGTTTGGAGGGGAGGGGAGGGGAAAGGATAGGGGAGAGGAGGGGAGGGGAGGGGAGGGGAAAGGATAGGGGAGAGGAGGGGAGGGGAGGGGAGGGGAACGAAAGAGGGAAAAAGGAAGGAGGAACGGGAAGGGAAGGAAGAGAAGATGGGGAAAAGAGATGGGAAAGCAAGACGAAGATGAACCAGGAAAAAGAAGTGAAAGGGACGAAGGGAAGGTGGGGTGTGAAAGGGAAGATGAGGAAAAAGAGGGGAAGGAAGGTGTGGATAGGGTAAAAAGAAGGAAGAAAGGACGGAAGGAATGACAAAAGGACGTGAGGAAGGATGGGAGGGAAGGTAGAAGAAGGAATGGGAAGAGGACGAAAGGGAAGAAGGGGAAGGGGAAGGTGGAGGTGAAGGAAAGCAAGAAGAAAAAGGGGAAGGAAGGAGGAGAGGGTAAAGATGGAGGGGAGAGGAAGGAAGGGGAAGAAAAAGATGATGAAAGAATGACAATATGGAATGGGAACACCTCAGTTAATAGCTCTCTCTCTCTCTCTCTCTCTCTCTCTCTCTCTCTCTCTCTCTCTCACACACACACACACACACACACACACACACACACACACAAACACATTCCACAGCAGCACCAAACAGAGCAAGCAATGTTTAAGGAATGTTTGAGGAATGTTTAGCCTCCCTGACGACTTTACAACGACAGGGCACACGAGGCTAGGGAGGGGGACTTAGGGACAGGGCAGGGGGACTTGGGGCACCTTGGATGGCTGGTTATTGGGAACACAGCGGAGGGGATTTCGGGGACATGGTAGGGGTTAGGGAGAGGTGGGGGACTTAGTGGGGGAGCTGGTTAGGGGTGGGAGAGGGTTGGACGTGAGTGGAAAACGAGGAAAAGTAGAGGGAAAGGGAGGGGACGTGGAAGTGAAGAGGGAAGGAATGGGCCTGGAAGGGACGTGAAGGGGAAATATGATGGGAATATTTTGTGGAACTCTGGAGGTACAAGCATTAGGAGGATATGAAGTAAGCCTGTGTGGAAAGGGAGAGGTGGAGGGAATAGATTGCGGCAACACGACTGAAGGGAACGTGTGGAGGTAACTGTGGAGGTGGAGGAAACATACGAAGGTATTTTGAAAGTGGAAAGGAAAGTGAAGGGCTCATGGGAGAGGAAGGACCTACATTCTTTCACCTACTGATCCACCGATGCCACACGCTACCTGTAGCTTCACTTGTCCTTAATTCCACCAGCAAGAAAACATAATCCAGGTACAGGGACACCAAATGTACCTCATACCCACTACCTACACAAACATACCTACTCCAGCAAAACAACTACAGTCACAATATACTCACTACCGCTAGCAACTCAAACGTTTATCTTAGTTCTAGAGTGACGTGGATTGTTCTTCTGGCAGAACTGTACCAGCATAAGAAAGTTATTTACAGTTTTTGATTTGTGCACCAGTTTAGGACCAGCTTTGGCATACATGAAGATGGCCCAAGTCGGCTTGAAATTATTTTAACTTGTAAATAAACAACTTTTCTTTTGGAAGGTATAATTATTTTTCAATATTTAGAGTAACAACAAGACTACAACTCAGGAAAGAATACAACTCAGGACAGGCAACAACACATACATACGTAATGCCATAAAAATACAATTACACACACACACACACACACACACACACACACACACACACACACACAACAAAAGGGTAATCAAGAAAGGAGACAAAATAATTCGGTCAATATCAATGACAACACATACTCGGTACATCATCATCATCATCATCATCATCATCTCCATTTATAAACGAAATCGAAAGAATCAAACAATAGTAACAACAGAACATAAAGGAAAAACAATCAACACAATCTGCAGAGTAACAGTAAACCTCATAGAAAAAAAAAAAAAAAAAGAGGCAGACATACTACTAGCCACATAACATTACTCAGGATTCCAAAATAGCACACAACATTCATTATGGCGGAAAAAATTCATCACGTACCGTCTGAATTCAATGAGAGAGAGAGAGAGAGAGAGAGAGAGAGAGAGAGAGAGAGAGAGAGAGAGCAATTTACAAAATACTAAAATTTGAGGAAAACTTTGATTCCTCTATGGAACAAAAGGCAGCTCAGTCGGCCCCTCCCTTCAGGAGGGGCCGACTGAGCTGCCCTGACTCCACCAACACTTCCTACACCCGAACACATAAATAAAATCATATCTGGGGTAGACGCATGATCTGCATATTGAATAAGGGAAGTAAAATTGAACCACACTGAAGAGCAGAGAGGGAGCGCAGTACGGGAAAAAATAACCTTGAAGATATACCACTAAAAATAAATTAAAAAAAAAAAAAAAATAAAAAAAGATAAAAATACTGAAAACCTGCCTATACAAAGAATACGAAAAGATAAACCCATGAACACAATGAAAACACCATAATTTCAATACACGACGAAACAGCCGGTGCGGAATAGAACATTGGAGATTTCGTAACAACTCGTCCTCTTCTATTTATCGTCTGTTACACCTTTATATCCTCACGTATATTACTAACGCAAACTGTATGCACTTCAAGAAGATAAGTCACATGCAAGAGAGGCTTAAGTAGTAATAAATCGTCATGGAAGAAGTGCCACATAGATATTTTTATGCCAACGAAAATAAGACCTGAACCTAAGAACATTAGCAAGGATAAGAGTCATTGCAGTACTCCAGATGGCCCATATGCTAAGAAGATCCCACCTGAGAGATAAAGAAACTCCCTGAACGAATGAAATAAAAATCATACCTAAATAAAAACTACATCTTTGAATTACAAAAACGTCTATACATATTGGAAAAAATTAGTTAAAATATTGCAAAACAACGTCCACTTTCCATCCCTTGAAGGAAGAGTTCGCATGTGGTGTCTGGAGCGCGACCCTGACCTAGTACTGTGGCGCCGCTCACAACAACACCGACGCTATGACAACCAGCTTAAGCGGGAAATTTATCACCTCTTTGAATACAGTTTTGGCTTATATTTTCGCATTCTGACTGTCTATTATTCGTCTCTTTCTGTCTAGCTTTTTTCTGGTGTATATTTTCGCTTTCTGACTGACCATTTGTTTCTGTCTCTTTCTGGAGTATTCTTTTTTTCGCTTTCTGACTGCCTATTCATGTCTCTCTCTGTCTATCTCTTTTGTGGTGTATATTTTCGCTTTCTGACTGTCTATTTATTCGTCTCTGTCTATCTCTTTTCCGGTGTATATTTCCGCCTTCTGACTGTCAATTTATTCACCTCTGTCTATCTCTTTCCATTATCTTTTTCTTTCACTATTGATATGGCGCTGCTCATGACACCAGCTCTGTGACACCTGGGCAAAGCTAAATTTTATAACCGACGTAAACACAGTACTGGTATGTGTCCTCACTCTCTCCCTCTGTATCTGCTTATACATCTTTACTTATTTTTCTATGGCATCGCTCACAACACTAGGGCTACGGTCAGCAATTTATCACTGTTGTTAAGACTGTTTTGGTCTATTTCCTCGCTAATCCCCCCCCCTCTCTCTCTCTCTCTCTCTCTCCCTCTCTCTCTCTCTACGTATTTTTCTACCTAAATAAAGCATTCTACTTACCAATGGCGCCGCTCACAACAACACTGACGCTGTGGCAACCACGTAACGCGGAAATTTATCACCAGCCTGAACACAATAATATTTTTGTCATATTCCCTCAATGTCCATTTATCTATCTATCTATCTATCTATCTACCTATCTGTTTATCTATCCATCAATCTGTCTGTCTTAGTCCGTCTATCTGATTCTATCTGTATACCTCCCTTTATACACCTCTAACAACTAAGCAGCCACTCAAAGTACTAGGGTTATTACAGTCAGACTCACCCGATTTGTCCCCCAACTGAATTAATTTGTGTCATATTTCCTCACTCGTCCGTCTGCCTCTGTCTCTTTCTATCTTTCTATCTCTTTCTATCTCTCTCTCTTTCTGTCTTCTATCCCATTTTTCTATCCCTCTCTGGCGTCAGTCACAACATCAATGGAACTATGATAACCTGCAACGCAAAATGTCATCACTGATCTGAATAGAATTTTGGTCTATGGTCACGACTCATTTTATCTCTTTATATATATATATATATATATATATATATATATATATATATATATATATATATATATATATATATATATATATATATATATATATATATATCATGCATCTATCTGTCTATATATCTATCTCTATGACTATCTCTCTCTCTCTCTTTTCTGTATACTCCCTATATCTACGTACCTTACTCTGTATATCTTATCATACACGCTCGTCTACCTTCGTATGTCTTTCAGACTCAACATATTTTTCAGTTTTATTCTCTCTCTCTCTCTCTCTCTCTCTCTCTCTCTCTCTCTCTCCACCACAGCTAATAACAACAATGGGACTAGGGCATCAAGACACAGCAGTATTTTATCACCCCACAGTCTGCACAAACCTTTAACACATTCCCACCTGTCTGGCTCTATTTTTACCGCATAGCTTTCTCTTTCTATGCAATTTCTTGGTGGTTTCTAGATTTTTCTTTATTCGGCTATATACTCCATTATCTTAAAAAAATATGTGGCTTTCTGTAAACCTTTCTGTGTCGAGTCTATTTCTTTATATATATTTTTTATTCTGTCACTTTTATAACCCCCCCCTCTCTCTCTCTCTCTCTCTCTCTCTCTCACACACACACACACACGCATCAATACATAGCAGGTGGCCCCCTACTCAATAATTCCTGCCTGTGCCAAATATTTCCTTAAGTGGACCATCGATCCACTAACAATACCACTAAACCACTAACCACTTACCAAATTGCTCTTTCACCAATCACTCTCATTACTTCTATAACCAGTCTACCTTTAATCACTCTCCTAATTCACCCCAAACTCAAAATCATTAACCATTTCAACGATCCTGCTAACCACCACCTAATTATTCACTTTCTCCTTTCACTAATCATCTCGTTAAGCACCGTTAATACTAGTCCAAAACCTCTATACTCATCTCTTAAATCATCCTCTCTTCGCTATTTCACTCAGTCGACTCGAGAGCCATTAACTGCTTCCACAATTTCCCGTCACTAATCACGTAATTATTTGCAAGCCACTAATAACGTACCAACATGAGCAATTACCTAGCAGACATTTGGAAAGCAGTTGAATACACACTTTCTCCTTCCTCGCTCTTCCTGCACATCTTGCCAAGGAAAATATTTTGTCTGCTATACCTTCTTCTCTCTAACTTGGTCTACGACTGTCATCTCTTCGCCTTGAATGTCGAGTTATAAGAATAGTTTACCACTAGAATATGATGCTAGTCACGGAAAAGTGCTATGGGAAGGATATAGAGCTGCAGCATTGTCTTTTCTACCACCATGATACATGAAATAAGCTGCAATAGGACGAAAATTTGAGCCAAGTTAAGGTGAAAATTGTATAGTTAACAGTGATTTAATGTGTCTATATGCAGTACCTATGTCAAAAATATTAAAATGTTGTTTGAAGCGAAGAGTGAGATTGTCATCGGATATCGGAATTTACTGTAATATAAAATGTATGAAAGTTGCCTGTCTCAACTTTCAGTATACGATAACGTCTTCTCTTTGTATTCTTGCTACCTCCAGACAATTTTACTCAACTTAGACAACTCACAGGGAACATATTAATGAAGGCTACTATACCCTTTTTACGCTAACTTGGCCTAAAATTTCCATCCCTGCAACTTGAGTCTTAAAACTTACATTTTGAATTTAATGCTAGTCACGAAACAGTGCTATGAAAAGGTGTAGGAATGTAGCCTACTACTGTCTTTTTCTGCCACTGATCTACATGAAATAACCTAAAACTGACGAAAATTAGGGCCAGGTTATGGTGAAAGACTTATAACCAACCTTTTCAGTTACAAAGTCCCACCTAATCTGCATAAAGTCGTCTGAAAACCGGGAGACGAGAGAGAGAGGAAAAAAAAGGCGATATCAACTTACGAGGGTTAAGATAAGGAGAAAATAATACTTATATGGTCTCAAAAGTTATCCTTTGAGATAATTTTTTGGGGAACGTGACAAATGGTACTCTTTTCGGGTGACTTTGAAGAGAGAGAGAGAGAGAGAGAGAGAGAGAGAGAGAGAGAGAGAGAGAGAGAGAGAGAGAGAGAGAGAGAGAGAGAGACGCTGCATTATGGGCAATGTGGATCAGGCTACCTCACAATGTTAACCCTTTCACTACGATGCCATACTTAGAGCTATATTCTTTCTACCTTCAGCCTGTATTACTCAGCTCAAGAGATGCCATGCTTTTCCAACAGGGGAAGTTAGATGCAGCCTTCACTAACACCCTTCAACGATAGGCCTTTCTTAATCTGAATATAATCGTCTGAAAATGGGAATAATAAAGTAAAAAAAAACTGATTGAAGGGATTGAGAGGAGAATGGTTGCAAGTGGGGCGTCTGAGGGGTGGTACTTACTTCTCCCACCATAAACTACTTTGATGAATTAGTCAGCTCTAGGATGTCGTCTATACTATCTTACTGTTACCCCAAACACAACTATTTAGGTTAGGAAAGACATCTCGTAGTGAATGGTTAGATGACGTATTTGTAAACTTTATACTTGCTACATACAAACGACTCTTTTTCAGCCTAGGGAATCTTTTGGTTCTGGAGGAGGTTAAAGAAGGGTATATCTAACCCCTCCAGTCTGAAGTCTCTCCTAAGCTGAATAAAGTCGCCTAAAGATAGCAAGAACAAAATGAAAAATGCGTCACCTGATTCATGGAATAAACACAAACAGCTCGATAGGTTTTATTTTTTTCAACTTTTCTTGCCGCACAGACAGTCTGATTCGGCTTAGAAAAAACTAGTTTAGATCGAGAGGTTGACTAAGTAACACATTTCACCTTAATTACATCATTACTCCTCTTGGCAGGGCATGTACACTGACGTCTTACATTTAATTTTACTGTAATGATATTTTAATTAGAAGAGAGTACCTCTATTCATATTTATCTAGTAGACCACAGTTATAAATGAGCATGCAAGACTACTGCTCGTTTACTCTAACCTGACAAAAATCCCTTTCCACTTTTACCTCGGTTGATGTCGAGGTGTAATCAGATTGGAGGAGAAAGTTGGCCAGCAACCAAGGAGACTCAGTTCTGTCTCATAACCAAAGTTCATCGAATTTCATGCCACGACTTCCTCTCCAACTTGTCCGGGTGGCCCAGTTCTCAAATATGAAAACAAACTGAATATCGTAACAGAAGTGTGCGAAGACCTGCAATTTACTGCTATTAACATGTGCCCGAATACGTCACCTTTATGATTACTATCAGTCGAAGGTAGATTTTTTTTGTTTTTTTCGAATTGGAGGGGTTAGATTACAACTTCATTAACTCATCCACTACCAGTTTGATATCATAAGTTGAGTGAAATCGTCGTGTAACAGTAATAATGGAAAGTACAAGCGACATCTTAGTGCTAAAGTGGTTAGTGCCTGTAATAGCCTTAACTCGGTGGCAGCAGCACAACTCAAGGTCTGGCCGCTGACACCAACACTTTTTACCGCGCGTCATTAAACCAGTGGTGGGAACGCGCAGAGTAGTAGAAGGGCAGGGGGAGAGGACATGACGTCAAGTCGATACTTTTCCTTGTGGGCAGACAAATAAAAATCGTCTATAAAAAATGAAAATAACTTAAAAATCACGCAAGTGGAACCCACACGCTTAGGCTTGATTACCTGAGTTTCTTGCCGTTAAGTAAAGGAGATTATATGTAGCTACTTGCATTTTTATGCTTTGATTAATTCTGAAGATTTATGAATTAGACATTTCGCCATTAACGCTAAAACAGTTCTCTTGGGAGCATGTATACGAATATGTATATTTACTCTGCCAATCAGTGTCTTCCAAACACATCATTAGCTTCAACCCTCGCCTTCCCAGTGGAGAATTAGCTCCAAATTTTCAGATGAATTTAATATCCGAACGAGTGCACACAGGACCAAGGAAGCCTACCACTAGACACCAGCTCTAAGTATGTTATATACTGTATGTTGGCCAAATGTTTTAGAGTAGGAAAAAAAGACATCCTTTGCCTCATGGTAACAGCACTTTAAGATATAGGAAAATGTAATTTAATCCAGCATGCAAATCGTTAAGAATTTGAAATTCAGTTAGATACAGCACTTAACAGTATTACTTCTCATATATCAAACGAGTACACAACGTCTGTTGACCTCTGTCTGTCTCTTCACTGTACATGGTAACAAAAAGTTAGGCAAGGTTTCCCCGGATAACGATGTGTACCTTTAGATACTTCTTAACTAGCAAAATGTTGCTTTCAGGCTGGGGATTCCCCGAGACTTACTTCTCCCCTGACTTGTGTAAAGTACTGAGTTCACAAGTCTTCAGTCGCAACAATGTCATCACTCTGGACAAAAAATAAAATAGAATAAAAATTTCCAATCCCCATTCAGCACCTAAGCAGGTAACCGGCACGGAAGGAAAAATGCGACCTTGATCAGTTGCTGTGTAGTTTTTTATATGATCCAGTGTACTAAACGCCACCTGATCTTCCCTAGTGTAACCTGAGCCACCACACCCACCTTGGTCCTGGACTTGAGCCTCTCCACCGCCTGGTTGTCAGCGGGCGACCTGGGTACGCGTGTGGCCTTCTCACGGCACCAGTTGATGTGCCTGTCTGCCGCCTTGGGCCCGAAGTGTCTATGGCACTCTGGGCACTGCACGTAGTCTGAAGGCACTGAGGACACCGGGGCACCATCACCACCACTCTCATCTGCAGACAGGAAACTTGTGATATCACTTTCAGCCAGAGAGGCTTCTACGAAGCTGAATAAAACCTTGTTTTAGCCCAAATATAATGAAGACTTCCTCGAGCTAAAAAGACTTTAATGATCCCACATATATACCTAAAACCCAAGGACGTCTTGTGTACTTTATTCAGACTAGTGACAACCTATTTCATTCAGCCTTGGAATGTCAGTTAAAAGACTCTGCACACTTCTAGTTTTACATTCATCACTTATCAAACACTGCACATCCCTCCCCATTCAAAAATCGTCAGCATCGTTCATTCTGGCTTTCACTCTTCCTCCAAGAAGGTCCAGACATACAATGGATCTCACGTGGATTGCTACAGTTATGGAATACCATCAAATGGACCTTCAGGGTAAATGATCCCAAAGGATCGAATTATCCACAAGAGTAAATGTCCCCATATGACATAATGAACCACAAAACTACATGATCAAAGAAAAAAATATGAAATGATATGACCCTAAATCGTTCCGTATAGACTCACATAACTCAATTAAACTAAATGACCTCAAACTAAATGCCTATGCAAATATATGATCCTTTACAATTAAATGGCCTTCACACTTAACCTCCATACCCTTAAATGACCTCAATTAAATGACTTGATGGAGTTAAATGACCATGTACAATTAAATGATCCCAATTAAATCCCTATACCACTAGCTCAATGAAATGGTCCTGTACAATTAAATGATCACAAAATTAAACTAACCCAAACAATTATAACCCTATGTAATTAAATGACCCTATGCAACTATGACTAATTAAATGACCCTTAAAAGCTAACGACTGCACACAATTAAATGTCCTCAATTAAATGGCACTATACGGTTAAAGGGCTCACCAAATTTAAATTACCCTACGAAATTACATGTTTCTGTATACATAAGCAACCATAAATGCCCCACAAATCTAAACAACCCCAAAAAGAAAAAAAAGAAAACGCTACATAAAAAAAAAAACTAAAGCAAGGCAACCCGGAAGACGCCATTCTGTGAGACCGATTTAAAAGGAAGTTTGGTCAAGGGGAAGGCCAGGGACTGTGGAGGTTGAGTCAGGCAGGCAGGAGGGTGAGGGTGGAATGCTGGGGTGCTGGAGGAAGTGCCTGGAATGCCTCTGATACTGACGGGGGAGATGATGAAAGACTGTGAGGCATGAGGTGAGGTTATAATACTCTCTCTCTCTCTCTCTCTCTCAAGCCCCTGGAATGCCTCTAATATTGACAGGGGAGGTGATGAAAGACTCTGAAGCATGATGTTAAGGTTAGTAATATTCTCTCTCTCTCTCTCTCTCTCTCTCTCTTTCCTTAGTGCCTGGAATATCTAACTGGTGATGGGGAAGGCAAAGAATGACTGTGACGCATGATGTGGAGGTCAATATTAAAATTTCTCTTTCACTTTCCGCCTTTCTATTTTCATTATTCATTCTTAATTTTTTTTTTAGTTCTTTTTCAGTCCCCCTCTCCCTCCCCCCTCTCTCTCTCTCTCTCTCGCTCTCTCTCCCTCTCACCTGTCACCCCCCTCGCCGCCCGGATAGCCCTAAGGAACTCCTGGTGCTTTTCCCTCCATTTCGACTTCTTTTTCTTGTTCTCCGCCTTGCCGTGTCCCGCCTTGCCGTGTCCTGGCCCCCCCTGAGGCAGATCAAGGGCGTCCACGCGTTGTTTTGTAGAGCTGAACGCCTGCTGGGGGAGAGAGAGCAGAGGAAGCGCGAAATTAGTGCGTGGGAAAGGATGACAAATTATCGGACTTTTCTACCTCTAAAATGTTTATTGTTAAGGGAATTTTGATTAATTATTTAACATTTCCCTACCTGTCTCTGAAATGATTATTGTTAAGGGAAATTTGATGCGTGGGAAAGGACAAATTATCTAACTTTTCCCTGTCTCTAAAATATTTATTGTTAAGGGAATTTTGATTAATTATTTAACATTTCCCTATCTGTCTCTAAAATTATTATTGTTAAGGGAAATTTGATGCGTGGGAAAGGACAAATGATCTAACTTTTCCCTGTCTCTAAAATATTTATTGTTAAGGGAAATTTGATACGTGGCAAAGGATGACAAACTATCTGGCTTTTCCCTGTCAGCATCTAAAATATTTATTGTTAAGGGAATTTTGATGCCTAGGATAATTATGTAACTTTACCATTTCTACCTCTAAAATACGGGAATTTGAATGCGTGGGAATGGATGACAAATTATCTAACTTTCCCCTGTCTATCTCTAAAACGTTTACTGGTATGGGAATTTTGATGCGTGGGGAATTAGTGATGGAGGAGCGGGAAATCAGTGAGAGGGAAAAGATGAGAAATTTATCCGTGTATTGCAAGGCTCTTTCCATCTTCCTCTGTCAGTTTTACATCGCCTAAAATTGCCGCCGCTTCATCCAGCACGTTGAGCTGAGCGAGATATTAGCGCTATATATTACGGTGCTATGGTAGGGATGTAAAGCCATAGTACTGTCTTATTCTGCCACAGAGTTACGGGGAAAAAGCTGCACAACGACGAAAATCTCTACAAAGTTAAGGTGGAAGAACTACACTAACGGATATTAGTCGTGGGGCAGAGGGAAAAAATATGTCTCTGAATTGCCAACCTCTATCTAATTAATCCACTAATACGGGAAATTATTGGTGGGGTAAACAGACGATCTATTTGTGTAATGCTAATCCATGTGTAATTATTTCACTCACCTCTAATACCAGAAATAATAGCGTGAAATTTGTATCAAAGGAAAAATGAAAAATTGTCCATCACTTGTCTAATTCTTATTACTTTGCTGGTCACCCCCATACCTCATTAGAGTGGGGGAAAATAAAGTTACCCAGGCTCGTTCTTGAGGGAAAAATTAGATGATGATGATGATGATGATGAGGAGGATATGTCTTCCTTTCTTTCTTCCTTCCTTCCTTCCTTCCTTCCCTCTTTCTTTCTCTCCTTCCTTCTTTCTTTCTTTCTTTCCTTCCTTCCCTCCATCCTTCTTTCTTTCCTTCCTTCTTTCCTACCTTTCTTCCTTCCTTCCTTCCTTTTGTTTCTCCCTTACCTCCACCCCCTCCTCCTTTACACCATGACCTCGTCCCGCTCTACCCCTCCATCACTCACTCCAAGAGGATCATTATTTTGAAAGTGTCGACCAACAAATCTTTAAATTGTTTTAAGAATGAGGTAAAAACAGCTTCGTGTACAAAACATCAGCATGTGCCAATAAAAACCGAGTTGCAGATGCTTGTTCGCCGGCTTATTCATTTAATATGTAAAATAATTTATATCTACATACTTCAAACAAGTGAATAAAAACAGTGTCCTAAATAATCAACATTCATTTCGATAAATGAACAAGACAAATGCAAGTACAAAGGGTGGCTGTAGATGCAGAGATGTAAATAAATAAATTGGAAGGTGTAGACGCCCAGGTGTAACTAAATAAACTGGAGGGAGTAGATGCAGAGGTGTAACTAAATAAACTGGAGTGTATAGATGCAGTGGTGTAACTAAATAAATTGGAGGGTGTAAATGCACAGGTGTAACTAAATAAACTGGAGGATATAGACGCACAGGTGTAACTAAATAAATTGGAGGGTGTAGACGCACAGGTGTAACTAAATAAACTGGAGGGTGTAGATGCAGAGGTATAAATAAAAAAAAAATACCTGTCCTACATAATTAACAGTACGTTCAACAGGTGCTGACGTATGAGATAATCGACCTAAAGCAGCCCTAACAGCCTAACTGCATCTGAGAGTCACTTTATGCACTTTATGGCACTACAGAGGGACAGGTCATGACGGTAATTACAGGTTTATGCCATTACAACAAGGCACATATCAAGACACAAGACTTTCAAGGACCTCGTATGCATTTCAAGGTACACTCAAGGTAAACACATTAACTCCACATCACCCACAAGCATGTCAAGTCACTAACATGCATTTCAAGGCACATACAAAGTCTTCATGGCATCACCAAGCACTTCAAAGCATTCAAAAGCATTTCAAGGTAAACACAGGCACTCCAAGGCAACACAAGTATTCCAAGGCATATCGCAAGCATGTCAAAGTATTTCAAGACATCTCATAAGCATTTCAAGGTTCCTGCAGTCACTCCTAACATCTTCCAAACATACCTTCAAATACCCATGAGCAAATACCAACACCATGGACCTCTCCAATCACTTACACGCCCTTTCAATCACTCACACGTTCCTCAAATCACTCACTTGTTCTTCCACTCACTCACATGTTCCTCCAAACACCCACACGTTCCTCAAATCACTCACATGTTCTTCCAATCACTCACACGTTCCTCCAATCACACATATTCCTCCAATCACTCATACGTTCCTCCAATTACTCACGCGTTCCTCCAATTACTCACGCGTTCCTCCAAGTACTCACACCTTCCTCCAATCACTCACACATTCCTCCAATCACCCCACGTTCCTCCAATCACTCACACGTTCCTCCAATCACTCACACGTTCCTTTAATAATATACACGTCCTCCAATCACTTGCACGTTCCCTAATCACCCACAAGTTCCTCCACTCATCCAGTCACCTTCAAGGAAATGACAGTAATTTTGAAGCACTTTATAGCTTCTCAATTGCTGATATATTCTCTAAATTAAGCACAGTCATTTATAAGTTTCTTTACTCATCCACAGTCACTCGTCTGTCACAGTCACTTAGTCAACCGCAATCACTCAGTCAACCAAAATAAAATATTCAGTCACACTCCTTTTATCACCCAAAATCACATACTCACACTCCCTCTGTCAACCACACTCACTAAATCAACCAGTCATTCAACCACAGTCACTATCAACAGCAATTACTTAATGAACTCCAATCATCAGGCGCTGACCATCCTGGGTGGAGCAGCTGCAGCGTCCACCCGGGAGTCAAGCCTCCTCAAATTTCCCTACACCTCTTCGTGGGAAGGACTCTGGTTCGACCCTGGTGAGGTGCTGTCTACCACAAAGGGGCACCGATTCCTACACAATATATGTACTGTACTTTACCTAAAGTTACCCTTAATCAACACTATCAATCAGACACAATCACCCAGTCAACCACAGTCACTTTCAGTCAACCACAGACATTCACTGCTCACCATTACCCACAAAGCCTCTCCCTCCAAACTCACACAACATACTTTTCTCTTCTTGGCGGACAACTTCTCGCAGACGCGCCTGTGCCTGTCAAGGGCCTGGGGGTTGAAGGTGCGGTTGCAGATGGTGCATGGTAGTAGCGTTACTTGCTCCTCATCAGGGTACTCTGCGGAGAGAAAGATAAAGGCATGACGAAGTAGCCTGGGTAAGGAGGAGTTTATATTAAGGGGGACGCATGCATGGAGAGGGAAACTGACTAACGAGAAGAGAAGTCAGGATGCGGGAAAAGGGGGATGTGACGGCGTGGGTAGGTTAACAGAATATTTAGGTTGAGGTGCGGAGGCATGGAGAGGGAAACTGTCCAACTGGAGGTGCGAAGGCAGAGTGGGTTATAAGGGAGATGCCAAGGTAAAGGGGCACGGTACGGCTGCAGATGGCACACGGCAGCAGGGTCACACTGGGAAAAGCGGGGGAAGAAAAGACATGAGGGCGTGGTCAGGGTATGGTGAAGGGATAAGGGGGTATAGAACAGGCTAGGGTAAGGAGAAGAGACAAGAAGGTGTGGAGTATGGTAAGGTATGAAGCAAGCTAGGGTGTGGGGCAGGCTAGGGTATGGGGCAGGCAAAGGTAAGGGACAGACTAGGGTATGTGGCAGGATGTGGTAAGGGGACAGGGATATGGAGCAAGTTAGGGCAAGGGAAAGGGGGTATGGGACAGACTATGGTAAAGGGAAGGGGTAATGGAGTATTTGAGATGAGAAGGGGAGTAGACATGGAAAGGAAAACTGACTGACAAGAGGAGGGGAATGATGGAATTTAAAAGAGGGTTATGAGGCATGGATACGGCAGGAAGCAAGAGGACAGAGGTAAAGGACAGAAGGCAGGGGGCAGGGACAGGGAGCAAGGGCAACTGACAAGGAGGCATTGCGAGATGTGTTGGCGGGACTACGGAAAGGGATCTGGAGGCAGGGGAAGAAACACATGCAGTGACAGGTACAATAACCGGTAAGTGATGGCGTGGGCAGGGACTACGTGGGCTGCAGGTGATGCATGGAAAAAAGCTTACCTGGTTCATCTCGGGGACCTCTGGAGTGTGAGGGGAGAGACATGAGGGTGTGGCTTGGGCAAGGGAAGTGGAAGGTGTCTGGAGAAGGGGGACATAACGGGCTGGAGAATTGAGAGGGGAAAGCAAAAGCATGGGGGAGGCATGAGGGCGTGGGCAAGGGGCGGAGATCGAGGGAGAGATAGGGGGGCTCACACTGACAAGAGAAAGGATATTACGAAAGGAGGGCGGAAACTGAGAGTGTAGGCGGGGGAAAAGGATGGGACGTGTTACATTAGCCGCTTACTTAACTCATACAGCCACATTCTTGAAACTGGGAGGTCAATAGTGTATGCAAATCTGATCAGTTACAAAACCGTTGTTAGAATTAGATGTGGTTAGCTTTCGTGCCACGTTACACAGCGCATACGGCAACGAGGAAGAGGACTTACAATACGCTTTACCGGTACTCTCATCACGTGTCAGAAATCACAGTTAGATATTGGAATTTTCCTAAGCCGTCCTCTCTCGGTTTTAAGACAACAGCAAAGCACCTTAGTCCATAGCCTTTCGTACTATATTCTGGTCCGGATTTTCGTCCTTTTGCAGCTTATTTCACGTAGCTCAATGGCAGAAAAATACAATGCTATAGCTCTACATTCTTTACACAGCAATTATTTGTAGCCAGTATCATATTCCTTTATTAATTTATTGATGAAACTTAGCATTCAAAATTGAGAGATGACAATTTAGGCCATGTCAGCGTAAAATTAGTATAAAAATAACATCGGGGGGAATATTTCGGCTACTGTTTGTTTTCCTGTATATTCCTTGATAAGTGGGGACTAAATAAAGAAGCTAAGCGGAGTGAAAAGGAGGGCGATGGAGAGATTGCCGCGAGGGGTTGGGGGGGGGGGAAGAAAAGTGAGGGAGGAGGAAAAGACTGGAGAAGAGATATTAGTAAAGATAAGAGGAGGGAATGAAGAAATAAAACGAAAAGGATATAGATGCTGAGTGAAACTGATCTCAACTGAATATTGTACTAAGCCTCATACAGTCTCGAACTACACATATGATTAAGTTTTATCCACTTATGCGACTACAACTCATACT
>NC_137019.1:4337500-4350000 GCF_032717465.1 Coenobita brevimanus | reverse complement strand
GGGTGGATGGCAGTGAGGAGTGTCGTTAGGATCATTATGGCACTTTTTACTTAATTTCAGGTTCCTCTTGTTACTTTTTTTTTTTTTTTACAGAAGGGAAGGAAAAACAAATTAAGTAAAAAAAAAAATCCATATACCAGATTACAGGTGTCTTCCGTTCATAAAATATCTAACATTTTCTAAGCTAATGTGTACCAACTTGGCCTCGAAAATTTATTCTAGTTTTAATTTGTCACTGCTGATGTCTTTTTTTATTTCATTTATTGACTACTATACTCTGTTCACTTTAAGCAGGCGTCAAACTGCCATCTTTCCATCAAGCTGAACTCTAGCAGGAGGTTTACACTGATTATGATGCTAGTCACGAATAAGTGCTATGGCAAGGATGCAGGGCCATGGTATTGTCTAATTTTGCCACTGAGCGAGGGAAAATAGGCTGCAAATGGTCGAAAATCTCCGCCTGGCTAAAATTAATGAACTACAGACGATTTTACTAAGTTCAGGAGACTTTCCAAAAGGGAGGGTTTAGATACAGGCTTCATTAAAATCTGCCCTACAAGACGTCTCTCTTAAGCTGAGTAAAATCGTCAGGCGTGGAAGGAATAATGATAATAAGAGGTCACTGTAATGAAGGGGTTTAAGTAGTTCATTCTACAGCCACTTTCCGTATTAGAGACAAATAAATGAAATAACGATGCGTGGATAAAGACAAACTTCATATCCAGGTATTTCACTGGCCAACTAAAGTTTCGCTATGAAGGACTGAACAGTGAAAAAATGAAGAGATAAAGGAACGAGAAAATGGAAGGAAGAAAAAGTAAAAAGAAGGAAGGACTTACGACTGGGAAAACAATGAATGGATAAAGGAATAAAAAAAATGATTATGGAGAGAATGAAGGCATAATAATAAGATACATGAGGCAAGGAACGGGTGCAAAATGACTGAAACCTGAAGTAATCACTCCAGTTACTGAGGAAAACGCGACACTGAAGCGGTGACTTATACATGTATTAGGCTAGTAACTTTTCATGCAATAAAGAGGATGAGTATAGATCATGAGAAAAGGAGGTAAATACAAAAGGACATAAGAATTGAGGATAAGAACAGAAGAACATACAGGATGATGAAGACAGATGAACGTAAGAAAAGATAAGAACAGATGAACATAAGAAAAGAGGATAAGAACAGATGAACATAACAAGAGAGGATAAGTACACAAGAATATAACAAAAGGGAGATAAGTACACTGGGCCGAATGATCTATATGAGGCAGCATGTCCCAGCTTCTACTTCCCTTCTCTCGTAGGCCTAATCCTGTTTCCTTACTTGTCTCGACTGATTTAGAAAAAGAAAAAAAAAAATACATAGTTGCCTGACGAGATAGGCGGCGAAGTTGGGTTAAGGCTGCGTGGAGGACATTATTAATATTTATTTCTTCATTCCTCCATTTATTTTTCTTTTTTTCTTATTTGACACTGGGAATGAAGCTTCGACTTTGCCGGAAGGACACACGTCAGGAGTCAGAGGAGTGGAAAAGAAATGTGTGACAGGAGCGTGTGGAGTTATGTGGTTAGAGAGAGAGAGAGAGAGAGAGAGAGAGAACAGACAGACAGACAGAATGAGGAAGTTCTAATGTACTGCGGACTATGGTGCCCAGGTGGATTTGCAGGAAAGTGTTGGAGGCGCCCTGAGATAATTTGGTCGTGTGGAGGGAGTAGATAACGAGAGACTGACTGAGAGAGTTTTATGTGAGTGCATGGGGTGGAGGAGAGAGGGAAGAGGGAGACCGGGCATAAGATGGAGGGATGAAGGAGAGCATATGAATAGGATTAATGCGAGATATTGAGAGGGCCGCCTGAGAGAAAAGAATAGGGCGACGCGAAATCTATTAGTTCGTGGCCACTTCCTCGGGGATTTAGGAGTCTGGCTATACAGACAGATAGCTTCCCTCGTATACTTTGAGAAGACCACAATGCTGTGTACCGGTGTCATGGTACCTATGTGAATAAGCTCCAGAGGTCCGTGTTTTCCACAAGCACCAACAGATGGAGTTGTTATGTCCAGATCATGTTGTTTGTTTGGGTACTGCTTGCCCACATTTTGTTTGTTTGTTTTTTGGGGGGCTCTTATTTAACACGGTGCATTAGTAACAGCAAAGGTGTGTATAATTATGATGCCAGTGGCCTGATGGAAGAGTAGCCTGTTAAAATCGGCTGCAGCACAGAGTCAATCCCAGTAATAGCTATCCATCTAACACCAGGATTCGAACCTCCGTCATGAAGGATACTGCTTGGGCATCATGACAACCCAGACACACACTGCTGTCACACCAAATGAATAAAAGATCACATGCTCGGCGTAGGACATAGACAGATGAAGAAAGACGGATTGATATACAAACAGATGCACGCGGCAAATTATAGACAGAATCACAAAAATATACATGACAATTGCTTGATAAACAGAGAAAACCAGGAAGCAGGACAGTTAGATAAATATATAAAAATAATATATATATATATATATATATATATATATGTGTGTGTGTGTATATGTGTGTGTGTGTGTGTGTGTGTGTGTGTGTGTGTGTGTGTGTGTGTCTGTGTGTGTGTGTGTGTAATATTCTCTCTAAAAATACTTATGACATTCTAGATACAACACCCATAATGATGTGACTAACCTGGGGGAAGTTCCGGTGAGGGCTGGTTCTCCATCCGACACTCCCCCACCTCCCTCTCGTCTTCCTCGTCATTCTGTGGGCCTTGTTCCTCGTGATCCGACATTGTATTTACGTTACCCCTCGTCTACAAGCTGCTCCTCGTTGTCTGGGATCTTTCTTTTTGTTTCCCACTCCTTGTATCCTTTCGTGCCCCTGTTTCTCTCAGTTCCTTCTTTTTCTTCCTTTGTGTCACAGTTTCTTGCCGTCTTATTTCCGTCCTCCTGCTTTCTCTCTTCTTATTTCATTTTACTGCTTCCTTTTTTCCCTCCTGTTCTAGTTTCCTTCTTCCCTCTTCGTGTTCTCTTCTCTCCTCTTCTTTGTTTTTCTCTGCTGCTTTTTTGTCCAGTTGCTTAACTCCTTCGTTCTCTTCACTCTCTTCTTTTTTCCTTCCTTCTCGCTCTCTATCGTGAATGTCCTCTATCTCAGTTTTCTCTCTTCTTCCTCTTCCTCCTGACCCTCTTTATTCCTTCTCCTC
The DNA here is from genome assembly GCF_032717465.1 of Coenobita brevimanus. Lineage (NCBI taxonomy): Eukaryota > Metazoa > Arthropoda > Malacostraca > Decapoda > Coenobitidae > Coenobita > Coenobita brevimanus. The sequence continues at coordinate 4,346,805 of NC_137019.1, read as the reverse complement.
TTGTTTATTTACTGCTTCCTCTCCCTTTCACTTCCTCGATTGCGATCGTGCCTTCCTCTTTCCCTCTTCCTCTTCCTTTACCTACACTTTCACTGCTTCGAATCTTCCTGGTCCCTTCCTTCCTTCCTTCTTTCTCTTTCTTCTCTTCTCCAGTTTCGTTTCTCCTATCTTCCTTTCCTCGTCTTCGTTCTTCTCCTTCTCGATCAGATTCACTTCTTCCTTTCTCACTTTTTACCTTCTCAGCTACGTTTCTTTCTGTTCTCTTCGTTTCGTCTTCAGTATTATTCCTATTCTCTTCCTTTCTCCTCTTCCTCTCGTGTTATCATTCACTGCGTCTCGTGTCACTGTGTTTCGTCCCACACTCAGTCCAGCACGTTCGCTTTCTGGCTCGCTCTCTCGTTCACTGTGCATCCTTCTCTCTTAGTCTCCTCTTCTCTTATTCATCTGGACAAGGTTAATGGCAAGAATAAGAAGAACATAATGATAATAACAAGAACATAATGACTTCAGTAAATACACAAACACGGAAGAGCAGCAAAAGGAAGTGATAATGATGATAAACGAAAAAAGATGCTAACAAAAGACAGGCCACGTAATGCCACCACCATCACCAACTCCACCACCACCACCACCACATTCACCACTGTCACAATCTTCACCAATCACAACCACCAAAAGCAATGGCCATAAAGTCCTATCACCAACTTAAACCTGCCTCCACTTTCACACGGACTAAAGAGATCTGTACCACGACTTTTGCACCTGTTTTGGGACGTGAAATCGGATGAATGAAGGAATTTTCTGTGATATCTCTCCTGCGTTACAATTGCTATGAGTCTGCTTATGCTGGACGGTCGGGTCGCCATTCTCACTGTTTTAAGTCGTATTTTATGACAAGCGGAAAGTTTATATCTCATAGCCTCTGATTCCCCCATGGATGATACGCAGCCGGTAAAATGGTAACTCTGATATAATGATGATGATGAGGAGGAGGTGGAGGAGAATGATGATGATGATGATGATGATGATAATAATAATAATAATAATAATAATAATAATAATAATAATGGTTATGATAAGAACAAACAATCAGATATAACAAACTCGGACCGGCCACCCCTTACTTCATTGTTTTCGAGTCATAAACATCCCAGATAAAATAACTTCTCCAGGGTCCACTTAAGCATGACATCAAGCATCATAAATCTCTGCCTGAATGCAAATTATCGGTAAGTGGGGTAATAAAAGCTTGCACCGCTCACACACCACTTTGCATGACCAGTATCAGAAATATAAGAGAAAAATCTTGTCCGGCTCAGAGAAGAACTGGATATTAAGAAAAGGGAGTTATTACATTTATTTTTGCTTATTCTCGTCCAGGAATTATCGCGAGGTCAAAGAGGAAGCAAACAGACAGATAAACACTTACTGCTTAACGTTCTAATTATCAGGATGTTTGGGCACAGTAATAGCCATGATGAAAACAGCGAAACACTGACAAAAACGACGATATACAAGGCCAACATCCGGAAGGCAGGCAGGAAGGGGAGAGAAGCGTAAAATGATTGGTTTGAAAAAGATACAAGATATTTATAAGAAGGAGTCAACTGCCTTTATTATTTCTCCGTTATTAGCACCATCACTTCAGAGTACACCGGTTTTTAAAGATCTATCATTAAATGTAATAACTTTTAATAGATGTTTCCAGAGTGAGTTTTGACATTTTATCTATACTGTCTATATTTTTTGACAATCACCTCACCTTAGTCTAACCTAACCTAAAAGATTCCTAAATCAGGTTAGGCCCAGCCAGGGGTAAAAACAAGAAACGAAAAGCGTTCATGAAATACCAGTTTCATCCAGGAAACATGTAATAATGAAACCAATGCATGTAGTGAAACTGAACCAAAAATTTAAGTGGCAGCGCTAATCTTAACCTTTACCATGGATTTTTTTCTCCATCTAGTAACCGTGGGTAAATTGTAATGGCTGTCAAATGAGCGTGGAGAGCGGAGAGTGTGAACAGTGCCCGCAAAAACTGGACCGAGGGTTAGGGATTCAGCACTGCAGAGGACGTTAATTTGAAGGACGTGATACGAAGAAGCCAGGGTTTGTTAGATTAAGGGCCGTCTTGTGGGCCCAGGAGACCCCCTACCATCTCCACCTTACTTTACTCTGTTCACTTTAAATAGGTGTAAGGCTGTCTCCTCCCCATCATACAGTAAGTACTAAGCCAAAATAGATGATTAGCAATGGAATATGGTGTTAGTTACGAAGATGCTCTGTGGAAAGGATGCAGGACTGGAGTATTGTCTTTGTCTGCCACCGATCTATGATAAACCAGATACAAAATGACGAAACTTTCTTCCTAGTTAAAATAAACGAATTAAAGATTTTTTCTGCATATGGGACGTTAATATTTATGTGTATAAGATCTATGCATTCGATGTCGATATTGAAAAGATGTGAATTGCATAAAGGAGAATAGAAGACTGTAAAGTGTAAAACAAATCGCTAAGGAGGAGGTGCTTGAGTACCTCCTACGCCAACGAGAATACGGCCCTGGAAGGCGGTGACTGTTTGGGGGTCGAGAGGTTACCGTGAGACCCCTTCACCTCTTCACCACGATGACAGGTGCATGTTATCGTGTTACTTTTGTCACTTCTCCTTATAAATTTAACCCAGATTTTCGTCCGCTTGTGGCTTATTTCACGTCAATCAGTGGGCGAAAAAGACAGTCCTGCGGCAATACATTCTTTCCACAGCATTTCTTCGTGACCAGCATTATACAGTATTCTAGTTTTAATTTCTAGTTACTGCAAAGGCAATCAAGATGAAGAGATGTCAATTTCTGACCAAGCTAAAGAAAAAAAAAGAAGAAAAGGAAGTAAGGAAGGAAGAACAAGGTGAAAAGCAAAGGAAATGACAAAGAACAAAAATTAGGATGAAACCGAGGATAGAAGAAAGAAAAAAGGGCCTGATGATAAGAAGAGGAAGAAAGGACGGAAGGATGGGAAGGGGAGGCTTAATAATGACTTCTATAATTGCCCACTGTGTCTTAATCACCCATCATTATATGCTCAGGGAAGGGGAGGGAGTGTTTAAAGAGGAGAGGGAGAAGGGGTAAGAGGAGAGGGGGATGGAGTATTTAAAGAGGGTAGGGGATGGGGAGGAGGGTGGTGAGAGGTGAGGGGGAGCGTGTTTAAAGATGGGAGAGGGAGGGGGAAGAAGCTTGAAGAGGGGAGAGGGAACGCTTAAGGAAGAGAGGGAGAAGGGAGGAAAGGATGGAAACAGGAAGAGCCGTCTTCTGCAAAAGAGACGAACGAAAGGCAAAGAGCCTACAAAACTTGTCTCTTCCAAGGAAGCTGAACCCAAATGAAAGTCATATTCAAAATCCGTTCAATTCGAGATGCTTGGACACGATGCATTTGACAGACCGGAGATTACGAACAACTGGAAAGATAGACTGAGGAAGACAAAGCCAGAGAATATCGGGTGCGTATGGGAAAAGACTGAGAACTGATTAACTCTTGCATTAGAGAGCTAAAGAGAAATGGGGTGTGTAGCTAGTCGGGTAAAGGCTGATTCACACTGTATACACCAGTACATCACGTTTCCCTTCCGTCATGGATCGCCAAAGTTCCGCCAAAATTGCCTGAGTTCACATCATTCGTCACGGTTCCATACAGTGCGCGCTCAGTAGTTAACCCCTTGAATTCGATCAGGTTTTTACTGTCTTATCTTCGCTACCTGCACAAGTTTATTCAGCTTGTAAAAGATCTCCCATTCTGAAGGCATTAATGAAGGCTGTATATATATCGCACCTCACCAGTTTTGTCTTCCCAGGTTAATAAACTCGTCTGAAGTTGGCAAGGACGCAACGGATAATACGTCGCGGGTTCAAGGGTAAGAGAAGGTGTTCCGCCTCACCATCTGAACTTCAAGCAACCTGCGTTAATTGATCAACATTTTGGTTAAAAAAAAAACAGCCTCCTTAAAAGAAATGGATATACAGTATAAGAAAGTGGTTACTGGACACAAAACAGTAAACAAGGAGCTGGAAGACTATGAACTAAAATTTTTCCAGTATTTCAAAAGGCCGAAATTCAGTTTCATTATCAGTTACAGAAAACAGTACAGAACTGGCCAGGAAAAACGCAAGCTTTATGAAAGTTGTTTCACCCAAAGAAATACTGTGTGCTTAATATGATGTCAAATTTAGTTCATTTATCAGGTACTTTTATATACTGAACGAAGCTAATACAGAAAGAGCTGTGAGTGTGTGTGTGTGTGTGTGTGTGTGTGTGTGTGTGTGTGTGTGTGTGTAATTATTGTCCCGTAACACGGCATTCTTTTTCAACTAAAAAAAATGTCACTTTAATTCTTAGACATATCGTTCAGTTGTTCGTCATGGGATAACACGAGTGCAGAAGAGAGAGAGAGAGAGAGAGAGAGAGAGAGAGAGAGAGAGAGAGAGAGAGAGAGAGAGAGAGAGAGAGAGAGAGAGAGAGAGAGAGAGAGAGAGAGAGAGAGAGAGAGAGAGAGAGAGAGAGAATCACAACAGGACAATGGACAAAGGCATTGTAAGATGTGTGTGTGTAGGTGTAGGCGTGTATGTGTTTACGGCGCCGTGTAGGTGTGACTGAGATAGTATCAGTGTGCATGAACAGATAAGCGTGTGTGTAGGCTTAGTATGTGTGTGTACGTGCTATTCGCCTGCGCGAGCGTGTGTGTGTGTGTGTGTGTGTGTGTGTGTGTGTGTGTGTGTGTGTGTGTGTGTGTGTGTGTGTGTGTGTGTGATAATAAGCATAAGTCTATGTAATGTGTGTAGGTAGGTGTGTACAGATACACAACATATTTATATCTATCTATCTATATAGATAGATAGATAGATATACTGTGTGTGTGTGTGTGTGTGTGTGTGTGTGTGTGTGTGTGTGTGTGTGTGTGTGTGTGTGGGAGAGAGCAGACATGAGTCTGTAGGTGTGGGTTATGTAGGCGTGGGTCCCCGTGTAAGGGTGTGGACAAGTAAACTATTCACAGGTGTGTGTGTGTGTGTGTGTGTGTGTGTGTGTGTGTGTGTGTGTGTGTGTGTGTGTGTGTGTGTGTGTGTGTGTACATATATAGGTGTGTAGGTATTTGTGGTATGAGGCTGTGTGTGTGTATGTGTGTGTGTGTGTGTGTGTGTGTGTGTGTGTGTGTGTGTGAGAGAGAGAGAGAGAGAGAGAGAGAGAGAGAGAGAGAGAGAGAGAGAGAGAGAGGTTAGTAGCGTGTGTTGGTGTAAGTGTAGGAAGGTGTGGTATGTGTGTCTGTCTACAAGTTTGTGAGCGAAGGTGTGTGTGTGTGTGTGTGTGTGTGTGTGTGTGTGTGTGTGTGTGTGTGTGTGTGTGTGTGTGTGTGTGTGTGTGTGTGTGTGATCTACATCTCTACCTACACCAATACCCACACTCACCTACACACACAGTCACACCTGCAACTACAACTACAGTACTCTAAACACCACTCCCATCCACACCAACACTCACACCCCCATCCTAACCTACACCCACATTCAGACCAACACCCACATTCAGATTCAAACCTACACCCTCACCCACACTCATATCCACACCTACACCTCCACCCACACCCACCCACAACCATACCCACGTACACTCACCTGAACCTGTACCCTAAAATGACACCAGCGTACAAATTGGCTTCTCAATCGTCACTTAAATGGCAAAGGGCGAGACGTGAGGGGGTCAAAACACTGCCCCACCTCCAGCCTCACCACCTCCCTCACACACACACACACACACACACACACACACACACAGAATTAATATACAAAGCACATACACATAGGTAGAAACAACTGTGTTATGTCTCTCATACAGACACATTTATTTACTGATGTGTGTGTGTGTGTGTGTGTGTGTGTGTGTGTGTGTGTGTGTGTGTGTGTGTGTGTGTGTGTGTGTGACTCCACCCTATATATCCACAGCCTACGCCCCTTCTTCTATACAGGCCTCCATCCTTACCTCCATACCTCTCCTTAAATCCACACCTATCTTCCTCCATTCGTCTTTCTTTTTTTCTTCCTCTCAGTCCTTCTCCCTTCTCTCCATCCTTCCCTCCCTTCTTTCACATATTTCCTCCAGTATTCAATCGTTTCTTTCCTCATATTTCCTACTTTCCTCCTTCGCTCCACACATTCTTTCCATACCTCCACATTCCCTGCATCAATCCATCCATACCCTCAGTTCTTTTAACCACACCTCCCTCCGTCTCTCTCTCTCTCTCTCTCTCTCCTTCCATTCTCTACATACCTTATCGACTACATTCCGTCTGTACCTTTCCCTCCTTCATTCCAATCTGTTTTTATCTTTCCCTTCTTCAGTCACTCCACAGAAACTTCATTTTCTACATTCTCTTTATTCCTCTTTCTTCCCTCTCTTCTGCTCTCTCTTTATACCTCCTCCCTTCATTCTATCTCGCCATACCTTCTCCTTCCGTCCATTATCTCCAATTTTTTTTAATACTCTGGGCACATACTAGACAGTCCACTCCCACAGACCCAGCAGTCTCCCTACATGTCACATTCCTTCACATACCACACCGCTATGGCACTAATACCCACCGTCCATACCGAATACATGCTAGGATTGGTATGACGGTGGGAACGTGGGTGTTCTTATACCATATCGGTGGATTTAATGGAAGATGAAGAAGGTGTTTTAAAGTAAGATCCAGAAATTATTCCTTGTCGCATTCCGGGATCGATTTCGCGATCTGTCGGATAAAAGGCCTCTGTTCTACTCATTCCACCACCACTTCTCTCCACTCTCCTTCCATTAGTTTCTCCCTACCTCTTCTCTCCCTCTATACATTCTCTTCATAACTCCTCTCTCCATTCTTCCCTGACGTGTTCCAACCCTTTCTTTCACACCTCCCCCTTCCCACCCACTCTCTCTTCTATGCATACACCTCTTTTGGCATCTTCCTCTCCAACCCTCCCTCCCTCCACACATTCTCTCATTCCTTCAGTCCTTCCTCCCCCTTCCCTCTACAGCTTCCTTATCTCTTCCCTCCCTCCCTACACACATTCCCTCTTATCTCCTATCTCATTCCCTCCTGTCCTCCCATAAGATCCCTCCCTCTTTCTTCTCTCCCTTATCAGTGCCTCTTCTCACCTCCTTTTCAAAAGACTCTCCTTCTTTCTCACATTTTTTCTTCCCTCCCTCCTTCCTTACCCATCATCTCTCCATTTCCCCTCTCTTCGCTGTATGAGAGAGAGAGAGAGAGAGAGAGAGAGAGAGAGAGAGAGAGAGAGAGAGAGAGAGAGAGAGAGAGAGAGAGATTATCATGTGATTAAAGCCAGACCAGCTCTTAAGTATCGTAAAGTGTGTGTGGTCTACGTCTTGTAACACCGAAACGTATCACAACCCCCTTTCCTCTCTCTCTCTCTCTCTCCCTGTATAAATGATTCAGGGCGACAGAGAGAGTGGAAGGGGAGGTTCCAATCTCCCTTCCCTCCATACCTCCCTCCCACACAACCTTACCTCCCTTCCTTCACCTATGTCCCTTCATCCTTCCATCTTATCTCCTTTCCTTCACCAAGGCCTCTACCCTCCTTCCTTTCTTCCTTCTTCCTCCATCCCTCATCTTCCCTCCTCTCAAACCCCTCTTATTTTCCACTCTTCTCGCCTCTTAGAAACTCACAATCTATCTCTATCCATATTTCAATCTCGCGACGTTTCTTTCCTCCCTCCCTCCTTTCTCTCCCTCCCTCCCTCCCACTTGCCCTTTCTCTCCCTCCTCCACACAAGCAGGGAAGGTCACACGGTACACTGAATGCAAGGCAAAAAACAAAAAAATAAAGGAAAAAACGTACCATGTCGATCCAGCAGGTACTCTAGGTTGTAAACAAAAGGACAGTACGAACCTAAAACAATTTAAAATATTCACCTCTTTCAATGTACAATTTTCTGGTTACCGCACACATATAAAAAATTCTAACGTAAATTTTTTCAATATAAAATTTAGACACTGACTAAGAAGTACTGATGTTTTCTTGGACGATGAATATTAGAGAATATAACTGCTTTCTGTGCCAAATTCAGCTATTCCTGCGTATTCACCTGCTGTTAATTTCAGGGCACATAATCTGAATCTGATCATCTTATCTTTTGCATACAGTTTACAATCAATGTTATCAACTGAAATTCTCTTCATCTCTCTCTCTCTCTCTCTCTCTCTCTCTCTCCCACCTAGCCTACCCACACACACTTCTATCCAGATATATCCGACCTCCTTGCATCCTACCAGGCTTTCTCCACCCTGCCCAGTTTGGATATCCGTGCCAAATTCATGGGTGGCTTCCCTTTCATCGTAATCTTTTATTGCTTCTTTTTTCGTTTAGTTCTGAGTTTGAGGACACCAGTGAAGAAATTTACTCTGACTAACTGGAAACAATTTTCTTTAACTGATGAAGAGCTTTATTTAACAAATGAAAACTTTTCTTACCCATGTGGTTAACTGGCAAATAATTAGGGTGTTTAAAAAATATTCTTTGTTGCATAATTACTGGCCATCATTATTTTTAATATAATTACTAAAGGTAGAGAAGGCTATAATCTCACAATTGTCTGCCTGTCGGCCTGTCTGAGTAAAGAAAGGCTAAAGGAGAATCATGATTAAAATCAGTAGCGAGGTTCCTATTGACTAAAGAAAGAGAAGATAAACATTGTACGTCCAAGGATAAGGCAACTGTCGTGCTTTTGGTAGATAAGAGTAGAATATGCTCTCGGTTCATGAAAGTAATGCGGAAATTGGCTTCTATAGCTAATAATAAATAAATATGATTGATTACCTACACCCTCGGCTGCTTGTCTGTACAATGGGTCTGGCTAGGAAAATAATGGGAGGGAGCATGATGATCATATGTGAAAACATTCTTACTGACACTAACATGAAGATTCCATTGTGATGAAGGAATGACAAGGCAACTGGACGAGGAGCAGTAAAATGTCCATATAAAGTTTTGACTGTTCAACGCAGGGGAGGTGTACGGTCAAGTCTATGATTTCTTGTTACTATAAACAGCATCCCCGTATTACTCCCCCTACGAAGTGTAGGGGTCGGGTAAGCTGTTGTAGTCGAGGACATTTAAGGGTAGATGGTCAGTCTACTCCCCGCGGTGACATTACATAATGAAAAAGAAGAAAAAAAAAAAGAACTGTCACCTCTTGAAAAATGGACCTGTACGCATAGTATGGTCGTTACTCGTAAATGGATATTTTAGCCAGCTGACCACCAAACGG
>NC_137019.1:4315000-4335000 GCF_032717465.1 Coenobita brevimanus | reverse complement strand
TTTCTAAGTATCTGATTCCAAGAGTCCGTTCCCTGCTGTTCGGTGTAAGTTGAAGAAGTATATATTTTTTTAAAATCTCAGGTGTACTTAGTGTTATTCATGACTCATTTGTTTCAGAGCAGCTGCATATTTACTAATGAATATTCGGTGAGAAAAAAAAAAATCTGTCATGGAAAAGACTAAGAAACTGCTAGGGAAAAACTAAGACATACCTGGGAAAAATTCTAGCCATAACTCCTAATTAATATCAAACACTATGACACACCAACAGACGGCTGGTCCTTAGCACCCCTCACATGTCACCCGGCATTTAGGCTACTTTTACCCACCATCTCCACTGTGATACGCTAGGGATAGGCCTATCAGGTTCAGGTCTGCTGATATGGTATTATGGGGGTGTTTTTATGACATCGGGGGGACCAATGGAAGGCCAGTATACAGTGAAATCAGAAAAAGCAAAAATCGCCTACTGTTCCAGTGTATGTAGGCTACTCCTCACTTGCGGCATGTCAATGAATTTCCTCCCTGATACATAAACGAGACTCATCTACGGGCAGAGAATCACACCAAACCTCTTTCATTTTCGGAATATCAGCCAGCAAAGGAAGGTGACTAGTAGGAAAGGTTAAAACATAGAAATAATGAGTGAACTTTTGTCTCGACGACAGGGAAAATATCAAAAACTCAAATCCACAAATTGATCCCTGCAAAAACCAGGATGGAACCCACGACCACACAGCTCCCAGCCCACCACTCTGTGTTAAGATGGTGGTGGGCAGTATTATGTAAGTGGAGGCAAGATAGGATGTTAGTAGGTGGCGGGTTATTGGTAGATAATGGGATGTTGATAGTTGTGGGGTGTTGGTAGATGATGGGATGTTGGCATATGGTGGGATGTTAAGATGGTGGGACGTTGATAGATGATGGGATGGTGGCATATGGTGGGATGTTTAGATGGTGGGACGTTGATAGATGATGGGATGTTGGTAGATGGTGGGACTGTGGTAGATGGTTAAATGTTGGTAGATGATGAGATGTTGATAGGTGTGGGATGTTGGCAGATGGTCATTTATTGATGTATGGTAGCATGTTGGTATTTGGTAGAATTTTTTTTTTTTTTTTTACACGTGTCCGACTCTGGGCAAAGTCTTCAGGGCCTATTTCTCGGGGGCAGTGACCTATCTCAAGGCCCAGTAGTCCTCCTACACCTCCACATGTCACCACTTCGGCACTAACACCCACCGTCCATACTGAATACATGGTAGGGCTACCTCATACAGGACTGGTGTATTGGTATTAGCGGGGGTATTTTTACGACATGTCGGCGCGTCATCCGGTATATCAGGAAAGTCTGCTTTTTAGGAAATTCAAATCCTTAAACTATTCCCTGCCCCAGCCGGGATTCGATCCTGGATCCATTAGGACTGCAGGCCACCTCTCTACCGATTCAGCCACCACCTCCCCCAGATAATGTTGGTAGATGGTAGAATGCTGGTAGATGTGTGGATAATATAAGATGGCAAGGGTAGGTGAAGAGATGTTGGTAGCCTGAAGTGGTGTTAGCATGGTGGTAGGCCTAAGTAACTGAAAGGTAGCATAGTAATGAGTGTGGGCAGGGTGGCAGGTAGATATGGTATTCTGTATGTGTTGGTAGTGTACTGGTAAGTGGTGACAGGGTGGTCGTAAGTGGTGGCAGGATGATGGTAAGTGGTGGCAGGGTCGAGGTACTCAGTGGTAGCAGGATGGCGGTATTAAAAGCAAAAAGGTGATAATGGTGGCAGGATGTTGGTAAGTGGTGGCAGGATGCTGGTATATGATGGTAGGGTGGTGGCTGTTAAGCCTCAAATATGGATTACATTCACAGTTTAGGAGGTGAAAGTAAATCAAGAACAACAATCAGCACTAAAGTACTTAAGTTACAATATCACAACGTACACACGGAATAAAATTTAATGTCACAGTATAATCAACTTCGTAATTACCGGTATGTAACCTAAATGCACAACAACAGGTAACCTGACAAGGCCATTTAAGAAATTCGTTTCATAACAAAAAATGAGGCAAAAACATCATAAACACAAATGTTGTCTTTGGAAATCTCTCTTTGTTCCAAATCTCATGCATGTTGTCTATATACAGCGAACAAATCTCATGCATGTTGTCTATATACAGCAAGTATAAACACTTTCTTCTGTTAGTTTTTGCACGGAGGGTTAACTGCAGCACGTCACTTAAGCACGACGTAAACAATAATATCTGTTAGTTCTGTAGCCCTCCTCCTCCACCACACAACATGCAGTTCATGGAATGCTAATATATTACTCAATTCACCGCGGCAATTTGCACTGTCGTAAGCACTTCATCTCACAACACACTGTTCTTTACAATATCTTCACTAGTGTAACCGGAGAGATAAAATCGATATTGATTCACGAAGTAGAGGGAACTGAAACAAATGAAAGGGAGAGTCGCACAGCGAAAGGCAGGGAGGTAACACGAAGCAACATCCCCTCCCTTCCACTCTCGGGTTGATACTGACTGGAGGTTGGGGGCCTGGGGCAGCTACAGCTAGGCAGGGGCGTCTGACTGGATGCCACACACGCACAAACACACACACGCACACAACCAGTCAAGGCCACAACGACCAAACAAACTGGAGAAAATTCATTGGGTTGCGTGGGCAGGAGGGCGACAGAAACCAGCCGGTCAGTCAGCCTGCAAAGGCTGCATTCCCCTAAGCTCCTGAACTAGCCAGTCGCAATTCAGGCAAGAAGATGCGTTTCAGTCAATGTAGGGATGTGAGTCAGTCAATGCATTTAATTTTGAGATGTTGATTACCCCGGTCAGTTTCCAAATAGGCTATCTGTAAATATTTTTAGTAGCAGTGCTACACTCACACTCATTATTGTGTTACGTCAAAGTGTAAAGTTTTTAGGCAGGCACCAAGAACCTCATTAAGCCATACGCCTTAAACCGGGATATTTTAGCTAATCAATCAATCACCTACCAGACCACAATTCGTCAGGCGACAGACAAGCTCGAGATATAATTCAGTCAGTTCATAATCTCAGCCAGGCAAATGCCACATCATCCAGTTCATGTTTTGTCAGCCCCATCACATAACTGCCCCCACACACCACACTGATTCACACATATCACTGTCCTAACTTATGATTATTATTTTATTTATTCATTTTTTTTTTTCCAGAACATGGAATGAAGAAAGCAGAATCTGCCCATGTCTATTTCTCTTCCTGCCAAATTAATCTTAGTTGTGGGAGACAATTATTACCAGCTATTTTGTGCATCTCATCCCTCAGTCCACCCCAGGCCACTCCCAGACTTTTTTGTTTTTGTTTTTGGTACACCCACTCCTATCTGTCCATTCAACGTCTCTACTGGTAAAACCCACTCCATATTTTTTCCCATGACCTTCAACCTCCAACTTGTCACACATCACTGCTTTTTAACTCTGCTTTTGTTCAATGATTTAAGATCTGCTCGGAGTGATACTCATGCAGAGTCACTCTTCCACGGATACCATTGTTATTACCGGTATTTGTATTAGTTTGAAGTGAAATATAATTAAAGAAAAAACACAACTGTTACCATCACACTTTACTAGATACTGTCTCTGATGCTAATATGTTAAAGAACTAATCGCTGAGTCATTATAATAGTGTCAAAGATTCACAATATTCCATAAACGTACGATTCAGTCTCCTCCCCGCGACCTTCCCCACGGCTGTTAACTTTTCGTACTGCCAACCCTCTCACTCTCTCTCTCTCTCTCTCACTCTCTCCAGCATCTTATCCCCATGCTCCGTGATATTTTGTCACCCTGATGTCATTTCTCTGTATTGTTATTTTCAGAATCAATATAAAAGCACGTTAGTTTCGCTTGAAGGCTTACAACACGTGGGCAATTAAAAAAAAAAAAAAAAGGCAGCGAGTCATGCAAAGTCGCCATTATCTTTTTCATCAATAGTTACCTTCCTCACCCGAGATATTTCGTCTGCGTTGCAAAATCGTCCACTTTACTTCAGACACTTACAGAAAATCGTGCTTAAATATTTAAAGAAACCTACATCAACACACCAGGGAGGGAGTATTTCCTCAGGTGTTCCGTAGCTTCACACCTGTTCCGTCAGAGGGCCTCAAACTCACTCACTTTTTCCGTGTCAGGCCTCTGCAGCACCAACTTCATTCATTCATGGTGAAAATTATCGGTTCGCACTGATAAAGTCACGCGAGGAAGACTTTTTCATTAGGAAGCGTAGGTAATAAACGCCACACACACACATACACACTCCTCCACCTCAGCCGCACTTGCTGGTCGCCATGGCTACGGTGATGCAAGGCGCTGATTGGCCCAGAGTTCCTTGCTGTCACCATGCATTCTCTTTCTCGATTGGTCCACCATTCGGCCTCTGTAGATGTAAAGAGTGATAAGAGAGGATCAGTTTTAATGCAGAATATGTCTAAAACACTTTCTGTTCGTGATTTACTTGTCAATTAAACTTAACACATGTTAAATAAACAGTACTAAATCAAGGTGAATTTATGGCATTTTACTAGTAGATATGTGACTCGCACAACCAGTGCGAGTATCCGAACATAATCTAACCATAATGTATCATCACTGCGTCACTCTAGTATTTAAAAATTCTTTCCTTTATGTTTTTTTTTTTCTTTTTTTAAGCTATCTATGATGGGGCAAGGACGACGTTAAGGGGGATGGGAGGAAAGGACGGAGACATTCCCCCCTCCCTCCCTTAACACCTTGACCCCTTCCTTGGCACTTTGTAACAAATGGAGGCTCCCCGCTTCACTTAGGAGACACTGTCAAGACAAATAAAAGCATTGCTTTTCACATCGGCGGCACGAACACTAAATATGGAACCCCTCCCCTTTGTGTGTGTGTGTGTGTGTGTGTGTGTGTTACTTAAGACCTGACGAATGGAGGCCTCATTCAGAAAGAAATTGGGGCAATAATACGTCCTTTTTCCCGGACATGTTCTGTCTGCCCCTTTTATCTCCGTCCAGATAAAACTTCTAATCATTCTGAATTGTCTGTGATTTTGCTCTCTTCACATTTCCCCAGAATTGTCCATATGAAGCTGTTTATACTACAGTACAAAACTAGGAATAGGAGTCATTTATTTTTGAAAGAATGAGTTGTATGGTAGTTTATGCCTGGACAATTATGCTTGATGTAAGATTGATTTCTCAGGGTGCACTGGTACAAGGGCCACCTCACCTGGTTTGACTAAAGTTTGAATAATTAAAACTGCGTGAAGTCACAACAATTATACTCAGCTGACTCTCCTCTCTCTCTCTCTCTCTCTCTCTCTCTCTCTCTCTCTCCCGTGTTCAGGTATGGTAGCCTTAGGAAATTAGACCTTTACCCCAGTGCAGTGGAAGCCTGCCATTCCTGTCACTGCCCCTCCTTCCCCTGAGCTAATCCTTCCTTCATGCCTGTGGTGAGGTCAGTTTGAGTCAAGGTCCTAACCGTACCATCACTCATATTTTGTCTCATTTATTACCACCGACATTTTTTTAACATTTCTTTTTATGACCCAAACATTATGAATATGTAGGTATGGAAAGTTACTTGGGATTCGGTCAAGAATAGAATGGACCCATCGTTTACACTCGTCTGTACTCAGTTCCTCTCGTAGCTTCCAGATAAGTGATTTGTCTTATGTTTTGTTGGAATTAGTGACGCACGCACGTGTACACGGACAAGCACACACATGCACACACACACACACACATTCACAATTGCACACGCGCGCACGCACGCATACACACACACACACACACACACACACACACGCACACACACACACACACGAGCGCACATGCTCTTTCTCTTTCTCTCTCTCTCTCTCTCTCTCTCTCACACACACACACACACACACACACACACATACACACACACACACATACACACACACACACACACACACACAGTCTCTGAAAAATGAGAGAGAGAGAGAGAGAGAGAGAGAGAGAGAGAGAGAGAGAGAGAGAGAGAGAGAGAGTTCTGGTGGGTGGGGGACCATTGGCTGTGAGGTCTTAGTGGATGGGAGTGAGGAGGATATCTTGTCAGACTGGAATGTAGAAGGGTAGATTGCTAATGGTAAGATTAAGAGGTCGATCCCGGTTGGGGCAGGAAATAGTTTCAGGGTTTGAATTTTTGTTGGAGGCTCTTTTGCTGACCTTCTACAAGACCTGCTAACATTACATAAAAACCTCTCCCGCTTCTGCTCTCACACTAGTCTTTAATGAGATAACCCTAGCCTATTTTACCAGAGACGGTTATATATCAACGCCCAAACATGGACATTGGAGGGTTTGTACACCATCTGCTGGTACGTGGGACTGATGGGCCTCATGGAATAAGATTTCTGATCTATGCCTAGAGTTATCAGCTATGCCAATCAACAACTAAAGTGCGTGTGGAGGCTGTGCAAGCTGTGTGTGGTATTAGGTACCAGTACTGGGTTTATAATGTCACTATATACTGATGCAGCACAGCCACTACAATACTGTATTGTCGTTGTCATATTGATGAAGGCACCCGTCAGTGATAGGACAACTGGTATGTCTTTCAGGTAGAGGAATAAAAAAATCATGTGGCTGATATCAATGTCTAGCGAGTATCTCACTAGACCTTGGCTGATATGAGGGGTAGTGTTGTGGGCGAGATGTACTGTACCATGACCCTGAGAGAGGACCTACCACAAACAGTTGAGGGAGGGCGGACACGTCCTTCACGTGTCGTTTTTTTTTTTTTTTAATTTCTTATTTATTTTTCGTGGTAGGTGGGGACGCTCACCATCCACTCACTCCATGTAGTGCTGCTGTCAGGTGTCTGCCCTTTCCTCTCCTCCATCCTTCTTTTCTTCCATCCTCTTCTGTCTTCCTTTCCTTCATTCTTTCCTTGTCCTTCTGCCTACGGGTAACTTTACAATCCCTCTTCTGTCTTTCTTTCCTTCATTCTTTCCTTTTCCTTCTGCCTGTGGGTGACTCTACACTGAGTGACAAGCCAAATGGTTTCCTGTACACCAGGAAACTATTTACTACGCTGGGTGGTAACCATATAACCAAATTTTGGCACCTGGTGGTTTAATGGGTAATTATTGCTCTCCAGTCGGATTGAGGTGGTGAAGGTTTATATCCAAGGGGTGGCTGGGGTTTATTGCTCATGTAATGCCACTCAGGGATGAGTGAGGCTGGTCACTCTCATCTTAAATGTCGGGACCAACTGCCTAGCCCCGGGCTCCTACGCTCCTCATGGAGCAATGTAGGATTGGATGATGGATGGATGGAGTATTTATTTTGGGGGTTGGCATTAGTAACGCTTTTCCTCGGCATTTTTTTGTTTTACATGACATGTGAATAATCTTTTTTGTATGTATATGATGACGGGTGTCCCACATGACGTGTGTCAAACCTCAGATTATTCTTTGACTATTTTTCAGTACTAATTGCTATATCAGCACTGCTGCAGTTCTAAATCGTCACGGAGCTACAGTTACTGAAAACTTTTTGGCCCGGGGCGAAAATACCCTCATAATTCGCCCATAAGGAAATCAGTAATTGTAGCTCCGTAACGGTTGAGAATTTAACTGATGATGATATAGCATTTATCACTAACAGTCAGATAAAGAGTAACCTGAATTTTTGGACAAGTTGCATGGGGCACCTTCTATACATAATATGCAAGAGAAATTGATATGTAAGTCGGGTAATAAATTGCAAAGACAGCACGGATAAGTTTCCTGCATCAGCGAGAATAGACTACTGCCATTTCTGATGCAGAAAATATCAGGTCGTTGCCTCTCACTATTGGTGTGGATAAGGTGCTGCTGTGTCGGTGACCTTTGACACGGCTGAGGCAATAGGACATGAACCTGGTCTCTCATTTCTCACAGAATTTTTACCACAAAACTGCACCGAGACCTACTGTACCTGTACAGTATCGCCTTCTCGAGAATGTACAGCAAGACATATCGGTTGCCTCAGAGCAGTCATGATACCGAGGGTCACTTCTTGAAACAGTAGTGAAACCGAGTCATACTGTAGTGGGGGTGATGCTGTGGCTCCTGTCAGTCTATAGAACCATGACCCTACTACACTACAACTCTATCATTTTAACATCATCACAAACGTCAACACCAACAGAGAAAAATCGCGCTAGTAAATTTCTGTTGCTGTGTTTGCTAGTCTGTAATTCACAAAAATCACTCGATGCAGGTAAATTATCCTCACCTAGAACTCCTGCCGTTGAAAGATTACCTTACGCGAGATAGGTTCTTAATGAAATGGTTTTCATATTGTCATACAGGACGCCGAGATGGCTGGGTGGTCAGCGTTGCTGCGTGTGATGCTGTCGATCCCCTAGAGCCAGGGTTCGAATCTTGGTGCAGGCAGCTGGCGTTTAGGTGTCCATCCACCCACTGTGTGTTGGTAGGTAAAATGAGTACATAAGGTAACACCTAGGGGAGGTAATCTTGGTAAACTAGATGATGCTGTTGCTTTGTGTCCGGGATACGAGTATTCTGTGATTAACCCGCTGCAAGTTCAAACCATATATTATGGAAATGAGCACCGCGGCTAAGCTGCTCATGGAGTCTGCTCGCACTTTTACCTCACCTATATTAAACATCTTTAGTTTAGAAATTTTTATTTAGCTACCGCTAGTATTTACTACGAATACCATTTTCTCTACTGCGGCATCTGTTTATTCGACCGAGCGACACTGAACTAAAAGCGACGTCTAAACATTATGGTGTGGTGGGGAGTCGATAAGGGCATTTGGGATTGGGATTAGTCTGTGTTTATTTATTCGTCTCGAGCACAGGTATGTGACGCTTTTGCATGAGAAGAGTATTGTTATGGCAGATTTTGTTTTACAGGGCTTAAAAGTATGGACATTTATCCTAAAGTGGAATTTATCCATTCGTCTACCGGTAGAAAAGGAATTCTTTTTGGCAGGTGATGTGTTCATTGCGATATTTGACTTTTCTGTCAGTTTGCAATTTTTATGACGAGGGTAATAGGCAAGAAAGAGTCAGCACCTGGACATTTTACTTATGTAACAGGTATTATTCACATATTCTGTTTTTGGTAATTGTAATGCTACGGTAGGTGTTTTAGGTTCGGCTTCCCGTTCCGTAAACGCCTAGCGTATAGCGGGGCTGTCTTTCGAGACCTGGGCTTAGACAGATAAGAGAGAGGCAGGACACAAAAACTCCAGGCAACAACCTTACACGTGTATTGCTTAGTTAGACTGGGGAATCAGTACCGGTAGATGTTATAAACACAAGTATACTGGGCGATTATGAACTCTCATATCAAGATATGGTTAATGGTATCTCGCAGGGTACTATTTTATGTCACAGTGAAATAGCACTTGAGGCAGAGTGTTCTCAATTAGGGAAACACAGGGTTTCTATATGTGTGGAGTGGCTAAGGTTAATTCACTTTGGGGAGGGTGTGTAAGGCACTGGGGTCTGGTTTTGATTATGGTAGTATGGAACAGTTTCTGATGGTAGCGCGTTCACTTCATTACTCTCCACTTGTATTCTGCTTTTGACTAATTATCATAATTTTCTATGTCATCACTTTCTATGTCACAGTATCATTCGGTACCCTGTTCCCTGTACCGGTATCTGTTATTCTCTCCAACACTGGGTATTGTCACTGATAAGGTCAATTCACTGCTCTGCCTAGGCACTGTTTGGTCACTAATATTTCACAGTTAGGGTCACTCTGTTCCGTGTTAGGCGCCAGGGGCGCGGGCGGAGGGGCGGCACAGCTCCACTACTGATGGGGCTGAGCACCACTAGGAGCCTCCTTACTCAGAGGGCACAGGACCATACGCAGGGGCGTCCGTTCTCGTCCAGGGCTGTGGGTGGCGAAGAGCCCAGCACTATCAGGGCTGGGGACAGGAGTGTGGCGTTCAGGACTGGGGCCAAACAATTGCCTGAAACGGTCGTTCAAGCTCCTGATGGAGGATGAGGACCTCCGCCATCAAGGTGTGGGGAGTTCCCGCCCGGGAGTTCTGGGGGCGGCCTGGGGTTCCCGAGAGCTGCGGTCCCTGGGGTTTGACAGCGCCGACAGGAAGGGGCTGTGGCACTGGTCTGTGTCAGGGTCCATAAGGTGAGTCTCCTCCAGAGCCAGTCGTAGGGAGCAGAGGCCAGGTGAGATGACAGGGCCTCTCCAATGCTCCTCTATGCCCTAGACTTCCTCTGTGTCAAGGGTCGGGGAACAGGCGTCTGCTACAGGCAGCGGAGCAGCTACAGGCCGTCTTTTGCCATAGGGCCTGGCTGCTGGCCGTGGCTTCCTAGAGGTGTGGCTACAGGCCGGCCCCAAGGCCCGGCTATTGGCCGTGGCCTGAGAGAGTGGGTGGCTGCCAGCAAACCCAGGGGCACCTTCGGAGCAGCTACAGGCTGTCTGACGAAGGTGGGAGCGGCTACAGGCTGTCTCCTGCAGGAGGGGTGTTGAGCGGCTACAGGCCGTCTCAGGGGGAACACCGGAGCGGCTACAGGCCGTCTGACGAAGGCGGGAGCGATTACAGGCCATCTCCTTGTTACCCTCAGAGCGGCTACAGGCCGTCTCCTTAGCAAGGGGAGAGCGGCTACAGGCCGTCTCAGGGGAAACACCTTTGGAGCGGCTACAGGCCGTCTCCTTCAGGAGAGGGTTGGGGTGGCTACAGGCCGTCTCAGGGGGAACACCTTTGGAGCAGCTGCAGGCTGCCTGACGAAGGCAGGAGCGGCTACAGGCCGTCTCTTGACGAAGGTGGGAGCAGCTACAGGCCGTCTCTTGACGAAGGTGGGAGCGGCTACATGCCGTCTCTTGTTTACCCTCAGAGTGGCTACAGGCCGTCTCCTTAGCGAGGGGCAAGCGGCTACAGGCCGTCTCAAGGAAGACACCTTCAGAGCGGCTACAGGCAATCTCCTGATGAAGGTGGGAGTGGCTACAGGCTGTCTCCTTAGAACCCTCAGAGCGCCTACAGGCTGTCTCCTTAAAGAGGGGTGAGCGGCTACAGGCCGTCTCTAGGGTGCTGGCAGGAGCTGGATAGGCAACTCCACCCCTTAGCTGGTTGGTGAAGGCTCGCCCGGAAGGTAGTGCGGTATTCCTGCTATGGTGACGGTGGGCGGGCTCCGGCTCATAGGGGCGTGTAGCCCGGGCTAACTTAGGCTGTTGTCGCACCGAATCCCGGCGCGGCTGCTGCTCCTCTGTGGGCTCCTTGTGGGGGTGTCCGGGTGTTCACGGGGGCACTGTACTGCATTCCTTGTGGGGGTGTCTGGGTGTTCAAGGGGGCACTATGCTGCATTTTAGTAATATTATAGCTTCAGCCAAAAACACAGTTATGAGATTTTGATCTTTTTTTTTTTTTTTTTTCCAGACAATTCTCAGACACTCTTCTATGGCATTTTCGTCACAAATTATTTTTATCTTTCTCTTGAAGGTTAGGTTAGGTTAGGTTATTTTCGAGAGTAAAATAAAAATAATTTGTGGAAAAAATGCCATAGAGAAAATAATCCTTGAATTGTCTAAAATGCTGAAAAAAATGGATCCAAGTCCCATAATTGTGTTTTTGACTGAAACTATAATTTTACCCTGTTTTTTTAATAGATATTGTAGAATTATTCCTTTTCTAAAATCACTTAATGTTTCATGTTCAAGATGTAACATCAACATAGGAAACTTTGATAGTATGTCTGCTGTGACAGGGTTAATTTAAAACTTTGATAGTATGTCTGCTATGACAGGGTTGTTTTAATGGATGAGGAGAGTGGAGTGACAAGCCAAGACAGCTCTGGCAAACTCGGAAGCTATTTGCTAAATGGAGAAAAGTTGACCAAAGTGGAA
This sequence comes from Coenobita brevimanus, assembly GCF_032717465.1. NCBI lineage: Eukaryota > Metazoa > Arthropoda > Malacostraca > Decapoda > Coenobitidae > Coenobita > Coenobita brevimanus. The sequence goes on along the minus strand of NC_137019.1, from coordinate 4,323,111 downwards.
TGTTTGGTAAATGTACAGTTTATTTTAAGCAGCAGAAAGACCTTACCAGTTCACTTATTCTTACTGTTTTTATTCCATATTTTACTTATTTTTATGGTGGTAAATGATTGTTATATGGTGGTGGTAAATGATTGCATCATGGTGATTTTGTTTCTCCGTTGGTTTTATTCATGCTTTATTTTCCCAACACCTACTAAAAGCTGCATGGCTGTACCAAAATTTATTTGGATTGCCATATCAGCATCTTTGGCGAAGTTATCAATGGTTACGTTGGGTTTAAGTAAGGTTAGTTTGGACTGGAAATCATTCCAGTAAACCAGGAAATCATTTACAACGCTGGGCGGTAACCTTATAACCATCCAACACGTGTTCCCTGTGTGACAACAAATGGGTTGGTGGAGGGTTAGTGCCCCTCCTGGGACAACAGCTACTGGTAGCTAAAAATACAAACCAGAAGCCTCGAACAAGGACTGACCAACAGGTGACGACTAAAATCCGAACAAAGGACATGGTATGGATTGTGACATGGAATATAAGGGGTGCAAATGATGAAGTGAGAGAGAGAGCGATTGTCCAGGTGCTTGAGGATGCAAAAGTGGATGTATGTGGAATAACTGAGACAAAATGGAGAGGTGAGACTGTGAGAGAATGGGAATATGGATGGGGTATATCCTTGGGAGTAGATGAGAATGAGAGGGCAAAAGAAGGAGTTTTTATTGTTGTGTACAAGAGATGGAAGGAGACTATGAGAGAGTATGGATTCGTCAGCTCATGGAGTGTGTGGATAAGATTGAAAGTTGGACTACAAATGTGAGCAGTTTTGTGTGTGTGTATGCACCAACACAAGATTGTGCAAGTAGAGTGAAAAAAGAGTTCTGGACAAATGTGAAAGCATGCATGGAAAAGTTTGAAAGGAATGAGAATGCTTTTGATTGGAGATATGAATGGAAAAGTAGGGAATGTGAGGGTGGATGAAGTGCCATAGTTAGTGAGTGGGATATGCCTGCAGTTGTGGAAGAGAATGGTGGTCCCCTAGTGGACATTTGTGCAGGGAAAGGGTTGGTGATAGCCAATACCCTCTTTAGACACAAAGTGATCCACAGGTATACGTGGCGAATGATGAGAAGGGTGGGTGGTGACCTGAATGAACGGAAGACAATGATTGATTATGTGTGTGTGGATGATAGAATGAGAAGGTGTGTAATGGATGCATGAGCATACAGAGGTTGGGGGAGTGGACTGTCAGACTGCTGCTTCGTGGTGTTGAAAGTCAAGGTTCAAATGAAATGGAATAGTAGGAGAAGGGAAGGACAGGAGGAAGTAGTCCATACAAGGAGGGTAGAAAAGTTGCAAGAGGATGGAAAAAAGGCAGAATATAAGAGAGAAGTGGAGGATTGATTGTGTGAATATGATTTGGAGCAGATGGGAGATGTGGAAGGTGTGTGCAAGATATTCTATCTATCTATCTATTGCCAGACGCCTCAATCCCGTTTGGGGTGGCCACAAACAAATCGCCTCCAAGTCGCCCTGTCCCCCGCCATTTCACTACCCTGCTCCCAACTCACACCCCCCTCTCTCATATACCTCTCCACCCCATCCCTCCATCTCATCCTTGGTCTCCCCCTCCCTCTTCCACCCTCCACCTCACTCACATACACTCTCTTCGTCAGTCTTTCACCCTCCATCCTCTCCACATGGCCAAACCACCTCAGTGTGTTCCTCACAACGCTTCCTATCACATCCACATCAACACCACAACGCTCCTTTATATCCTCATTCGTCAGCCTGTCTCTCCATGTGACTCCACAGGCTCCTCTTAAATAAGATATTCACAGAAGAAATTTGAGCAACATGTGAGGTGGTGTGTGGGGTTAAGAGAAGACTAAAAGGGGTGCTAGGAACAGCATGATGGAATGAAGAGGTGAGACAGACTGTGGCACAAAAGTAGAAAACATATAGTGAGTGGATGAGCAACAGGGGCGTGGAGGAAGTTGAGAGACGAAAGGGAGAGTTATATGTAGAGAGGAAGAGAGATGTGAAGAGATTAGTTAGTAAGAGAGAGTGAGAAGAGAGTGGATGAGGAATTTTAGTGTAAAGTGGAGGGAATGTAAGAAAATGTTCTGGAAAGAGGTAAAGAGAGTTAGACAGAGTGATAAAGAAGTCAGTTGGGGAGTGAAAGATAAAAATGGTATATTGCTAGCAGAGAAGGGAGAAAAAGCCAGCAGATGGAGAGAACACTTTAAGGAATTATTGAACATAAAAAATGAAAGTAATGCACGTATGAGTGGCTGGGGAATGGCTGGGAGAAGGAGGGAGGTGATAAGAGATGTAGGAATCAGTAGGATGAAAGTAGTGGAAGCAGTGAAGAAAGTCAAAATGGGAAAGCCCCAGGAATTGATGGAGTGTGTGGTGAAATGCTGAAGCATGGGGGAGAGATAGTACTTTTGTAGAATTGACATGGAAGATGTGCGGGTTGGCCTGGGAAGAAGGTAGAGTCCTATAGGATTGGAAGTCAGGTATAATTATTCCCCTGTATAAAGGAAAAGGGGAAAAAGAAGTGTGTGATAATCATAGGGACATTTGTCTTCTTAGTGTAGCTAACAGGAAAAGTATATGGTCAGATATGTATTGACTGAGTTAGAGAAATAACAGTGGAATTAGTTGGAGAAGAACAGGGAGGTTTTAGGAAGGGAAGAGGTTATATATATTAGATATTCATTCTTAGGTCTTTAGGGGAAAAGTTTCTAGAGATGGGAAAGAAGTTGTATGTGGCCTTCATGGATTTGGAGAAAGCATATGACAGGGTGGATAGACAAGGAATGTGGAAAGTATTAAGAATATAGGCCTAAGGAGTACATGGGAAGTTGTTGAATGTCGTGAAGAGTACATGCGAGGGTGCTAAGGCTGCAGTGTGTGTGGATAGTGAACTGAGTGAATTTTTTTATTTGAATGTTGGATTGAAACAGGAATATGTCATGTCCCCATGGTTGTTCAGTCTGTAAATGGATGGGATTATAAAAGAGATACAACGCAGGGCAGTGGGTGTTGGAGCAACCCTAATGAGAGAGGGCAATGTTTGGAAACTCCTTGTACTGTTGTTTGCAGATGATACCGGTGCTGTATGGTTAAGTGAAGGTGAAGGGATACTGAAAGGCCTGGTGAATGAGTTTGGGAGTGTGTGTAAGAAACTGAATCTAAAGGTGAATGTAGGGAGGAGTAAAGTTATGGTCTTTCAGAGAAATAGTCACTGAATGTACAGTGAGGCTGGATGAGGAGGAAATGGAAACTGTGAGTGCCTTTAAGTACTTGGGTAGTGTGATGAGTAAAGATGGAAGTTTAGAGAGTGAAATACATGAAAGGGTACAACAGGGAAGAAAGGTTGCTGGTTCTTTGATAGCAGTGATAAGGAGCAGGGAAGTGAGCATGGAAGTAAAAAAGTTGCTGTCTGACAGTAGTGTGATACCAACTCTGATGCATGGAAGTGAAGCTTGAACCTTGCTGGAAGGACACAAGTCAAGAGTGAGAGTGGTGGAAATGAGTTATTTTAGTGGAACATGGAGTTACATGGACAGACAGACTGATGAATGAGGAAGTGAAGGAATGCCGTGGTGTGGATGTGGATGTGATAGAAAGTGTCAGGAGAAATAGATTGAGGTGATTTGGCCATGTGGAGAGGATGGAGAGTGAGAGACTAATGAGGAGAGTGTATGTGAGTGAGGTGGAGGGAGCTTGTACTACTATTGGCTATACTGTTTAAATTGTGGTATAACATTAGTCTTATCTTATATTCAGTAAAGGCAGTTATTTAGCTACTGTATCGTAAGTTATCTAGCTACGTTTAACAGAACAGGGATTCATGTAGCTTTTTCTTAAATATTTATGTAAAACAGAATTCAAAGGGCAGGTTAGTATCATCATCATCATCATCTGGTTTTCAGATAGTGAATCTTAATGTAGTTAGTAGCTTTCAAGTTTTATAATATATGATTTCTTACCCTTCCCCAAGAACTCAAGATGTCGGGTCGGTGTCAGCATTGTGGGTGCAAGGAAATTGATGTGGACCCTGCACGAGGGGATGCTGTCTGCACCTCCTGTGGTACCGTCCTGTCCGAGCACAACATTGTCAGTGAGGTGCAGTTCCTAGAAAATGCTCATGGAGGTAGTTCCGCTGTTGGACAGTTTGTTTCCTCAGATTCGGTTAGTAAACGACCCATGCTGAGAGGTTTTCATGGGTCATTTGGAAGAGAAAGCAAAGAGATCACATTAAGTAATGCTAAAAGGAAAATAAATGCTCTGGCTCAGCAGTTACGTCTCAATCAGCATGGTATTGAAACGTCTTTTAACTTCTTTAAATTAGGGCTGAATAAGGGACTTACACGTGGTAGAAAAACTAATCATGTAATTGGTGCTTGTGTGTATATTACTTGCAGAACAGAACAGACAGCTCATATGCTCATTGATGTTAGTGATGCCCTTCAGATTGATGTGTATGAACTTGGACGGACATACTTGCGATTATCGACTGCTTTATGCATCAACATTCCAGCTATGGATCCATGTCTGTACATTTGGAGATTTTCCTACAAATTATCTTTTGGTGATAAAACTCATGATGTATCAGAAACAGCCTTACGATTAGTGAAACGGATGAAACGAGACTGGATGCATACAGGCAGGAGACCATCTGGGGTTTGTGGTGCTGCTCTCGTGATTGCAGCTCGACTCCACAACTTCAATCGTACAATAACGGATGTCATAAAAGTTGTGAAAGTTCATGAATCTACTTTGAGAAAACGTCTGACGGAGTTTGGTGAGACTCCTTCAAGTGCTCTAACCCCTGAGGAATTCATGAAGGTAGACTTAGCTGAAGAACAAGATCCCCCTGCATTCCGGGCAGCAAGGAAACGTGAGAGGGAACGAGTGCAGATGCTGCTGGATCAACAGGATGATTTAGATAACGAGTTAACTGAGCTCCAACAAGTCATCGAAAAACACCTTGAAGAGAGAAAACGTAAACTGCGTGGTATATGGGCCAAATATGACAAGGAAGAAGAGCCTGCTGAGGAAGAGGCTGAACAAGAAACTGTTGACACTCAGAAGTTTATCACAGAGGCCACATTAGAAACTATTAATAATTGCATGGGTGAGAAATCCGAAGATGATGTGAAAAAAGAAGTGAAGCCCCAGGGAATTCGCCCCTCTGCAGCGAGTCTAGGTCTGAAGGAAACAATTGAAGAGTGTATGGAGATACGACCAAATGATCCTGAACCAGAGGATAATGGAGAACTGGATTTGTCTGGTATTGATGACAATGAAATATCTTCATACATACTGTCAAGCAGAGAAGTAAACCTTAAAACAGAGCTGTGGATGAAGCTCAATAAAGATTACTTAGAAGAAATGAAAGAAAAAGAGGAGAGGGAGAAACAGGAAGCTGAGGAGAGGGAGAAGGAAGGAAAGCCTCCAAAAAAGAAGAAAACTTATACAAAGAAATCCAAAAGCAACACCCCAGCTAACACAGCTGGAGAGGCAATTGAGAAAATGCTCATGGAAAAGAAACTGTCCAACAAAATCAATTATGATGTCTTGCGCAGCCTGAATGGGGAAGTCGAAAAGGAGGAGCATGATGTTAAAGAGGAGAAGCCAGCCCTTAAAAACATTACTCCAGTTGAGACCCCTAAGGGGATCTCTTCAGTCCTTGAATCTTTGACAGGGAAACGAGCCAGAGAGTCTACCAAAGAGGAGGATGACGAGCCCTCCAAAAAACACATAATTGAATCAGTTGGTGATGTCTCAAGGGTCAAGCCCGATGAAGAGGAAGAAGAGGAGGAACCAGAAGAGGAGGAAGAAGAGGAAGCAGAGGAGGATGAGAGCAGCTTGTCAACAATGGAGCTTTTGCGTAGGAGACGAGGGGATGATGATGATGACTATTATGATGATGACTATGATTAGCTGATAGATTTTTTTTTTTTTTCTGTATCACAGTAGCTCCAGACCATGTTTGTTATTTATTATTTTATTTTATCAAAACAAATCTAAGTACAAATTTATGTAGGAAGATTACTTTATTTAGTTAGGTGAATGATGTATATTCCAGTATGTACTGTAGGTAGATTTCATCATCATAATAGGTAGTTTATAATTTTATATGTTAATACTGAGACACATTTAACCATGTGGCTCTATAAATTAAGGAACTGTATATTAATGTAAAAATGTCATTGTCTGTGACATTGTCTTAAATCTGTTTACAGTACGGTACATTCTAAATTAGGATGCTCTTCATCAGCTCCAGTTAGGTTAACATTGATATTATATTCTTTCAAAACTGCAGTGGAATGGGAAAGATAGGATGAGGAATAAGTATGGTATGTAAATGAAAATAACAGTATTAATGAATTGGTAGTTCATTTCTGAGGTCTAATATTGGGTAAATATTAAACAAAAAAAGTTGTGAACTTATTATATCATATTATACTGCACGTATATGGTACTGTTCTGTTTTGAGGGATCAAGATTACTGATAATTAAATAAGCTCCATATGTGAGTATTCAATTTGTGGCTTTGATTATGCCTTGGAACACCAACAGTCTGTTTTAGCATAAGTTTACTCTGCAAGTATATTGTTGGTGAAACTGAATACTGTATATACTCGTATATATGTACAGTACATCCCCACAGTACGTGAGTTCTGAGTACGCGATCCCCCATGTACATGAGGACCTTTTTTCTTTTTTTTTAAGTGTATTATTAGTACGTGAATTGAACTTGTAAGTGAGACGGGCAGCGAAGAGTGGCCCAAATCCGGGGTTACCCCGAGTACGCGACATTGCCCCCCCCCCCAAGAAGCGATAACAGGTAAAGGTCTATCTATCTATCTGTCCATCTATTGCCAGATGCCATAATCCCATAAGGGGTGGCCATTTTACTTTGAGTTATTGGTTTTACGGGGAGGGGCACTAACGCTCCACCAACCCACTTGTTGACACATAGGGAGCAGGTATGAGTTGGTTATGTAGTTACCACCCAGCATTGTAAATGGTTTCTTGGCTTACAGGAAACCATTTGGCTTGTCACTCAATGTAAAGCCACTTGTAAAGGAAAGAAGAGCAATAAGAAGATGACAGGAAAGATGGGAGATATAGGAAGAGAGGAGGGAAGGCACAGAAAAAAATGATAAAGGCTAAGGAAGAAGTAGGCAGCACTACATCAAGTGAGTGGATGATGGTCACGACCACCTACCATCAATGATTTACCTAGTAAAGCTATGATCTTGCAGGTTTACTTTATCTTACGTAATATGTCTGAGTTTCCCTGTATAGTACAGTGGTACTTAGGTCTGAAAGGCGTCTCAAGGGTTGCCAGTGAAGGGGGGTGCCGCCCATATGTAATTTTTCCCATAAGTTTATGTATTCACAGTACGCGACATCCTCTGCCGCCCATATAGGCACATACTGAGGGGATGTACTGTATTTTATTTTAGTTACCATACATAGCTAAGTTTCATAGTTTTTTCTGGGGTATGACAAGAATCTTATAAAAAATTAAGGCAGAAAGATCTATCTATCTTTCTGTCTATCTGTCTATAGCTAGATGTCACATCTTAAGGGTGGCCATTTGTCTTTGAGTTAGTTGTTTCATGGGGAGGGGCACTAACCCTTTGCCAACCCACTTGTTGTCACATATGGAACACATATGGGATGGTTATATGGTTACCACTGAGCATTGTAAATGGTTTCCTGGCTTACAGGAAACCATTAGGCTTATTACTCAATGTAAAGCCACCTGAAAAGGAAAGAAGAGTAATAAAAAGTGACAGGAAAGATGGGATAAATAGGAAGGGAGGAGGGCAGACACAGAAAATGATAAAAGTGAAGGAAGAGGGAGGCAGCAGTACATCAAGTGAGTGGATGATGGTTGCCACCACCTACCACCAAGGCAGAAAGATGCAAGAACAAAATTATGTTATGGTATGAAATTCGTAGTCTTACCTTACTGGTTTTGATTTTCAAGAAATACAGTTTTGCCAAATAATTCACATTCTCTTTGGGAATTACAGTATCTTCATGATGAGCTGTAAAAAAGTCAAATGCCTCATACTGTATGTAAC